>NC_080038.1:72970704-73275445 GCF_030020395.1 Manis pentadactyla
CTCAATTTTGTTTATTTCTTCTCTGATCTTTATTATGTCCCTCCTTCTGCTGACTTTAGGCTTCATTTGTTCTTCTTTATTCGATTTTGATAATTGTGACTTTAGACTATTCATTTGGTATTGTTCTTCCTTCTTTAAGTATCCCTGGATTGCTATATACTTTCCTTTTAAGACAGCTTTTGCTGTGTCCCACAGAAGTTAGGTCTTTGAGTTGTTGTCATTTGTTTCCATATATTCCTTGATCTCTATTTTAATTTGTTCGTTGATCCATTGATTATTTAGGAGCATGTTGTTAAGCCTACATGTGTTTGTGAGCCTTTTTGTTTTCTTTGTAGAATTTATTTCTAGTTTTATACCTTTGTGGTCTGAAATGTTGGTTGGTAAAATTTTAATCTTTTGGAATTTACTGAGGCTCTTTTTGTGGCCTAGTGTGTGGTCTATTCTGGAGACTGTTCCATGTGCACTTGAGAAGAATGTGTATCTGGATGCTTCTGGATGTAGAGTTCTATAGTTGTCTATTAAGTCCATCTATTCTAGTGTGGTGTTCAGTGCCTCTGTGTCCTTACTTATTTTCTGTCTGGTGTATCTGTCCTTTGAAGTGAGTGGTGTGTTGAAGTCTCCTAAAATGAATGCATTGCATTCTATTTCCTTCTTTAGTTTTGTTAGTATTTGTTTCACATATGCTGGTGCTCCTGTGTTGGGTGCATATAAATTTATAATGGTTATAACCTCTTGTTGGACTGACCCCTTTATCATTATGTAATGTCTTTCTTTATCTCTTGTGATTTTCTTTGTTTTGAAGTCTATTTTGACTGATACTAGTACTGCAACACCTGCTTTTTTCTTCCTGTTGTTTGCATGAAATATCTTTTTCCATCCCTTGACTTTTAGTCTGTGCATATCTTTGGGTTTTAGGTTAGTTTCTTTTAAGCAGCATATAGATGGGTCTTGTTTTTTTATCCATTCTATTACTCTGTGTCTTTTAATTGGTGCATCCATTCCATTTACATTTAGGGCAATTATTGAAAGATATGTACTTAGTGAGATTGCAGGCTTTAGATTAGTTGTTACCAAAGGTTCAAGGTTAGCTTCTTTAGTATCTTACTGTCTAACTTAACTCCCTTATTGAGCTGTTATAAACACTGTCTGGTGATTATTTCTCTCCCTTCTTATTCCTCTTCTTCTATTGTTTATATGTTGTTTGTTTTATTCTGTTCTCTTTTGTGTTTCCTTTGACTGCTTTTGTGGGTAACTAATTATATTTTTTCCTTTAGTTAGTATTTGGTTGGTCTGCTTTCTTTGCTGTGATTTTCTTTTCTCTGGTAACATCTATTTAGCCTTAGGAGTGCTCCCATCTAGAGCAGTCCCTCTAAAATACCCTGTAGAAGTGGTTTGTGGGAGGCAAATTCTCTCAACTTTTGCTTGCCTGGGAATTATTTTATCCCTCCCTCATGTTTAAATGGTAATTGTGCTGGATACAGTATTCTTGGTTCAAGGCCCTTCTGTTTCATTGCATTAAATACATCATGCCATTTTCTTCTGGCTAGTAAGGTTTCTGTTGAGAAGTCTGATGATAGCCTGATGGGTTTTCATTTGTAGGTGACCTTTTACCTCTCTCTAGCTGCATTTAAAATTCTGTCCTTGTCCTTGATCTTTGCTTCTTTAATTATTATGTGTCTTGGTGTTGCCCTCCTTGGGTCACTTCTGTTAGGAGTTTGGTGTACTTCCCTGGTCTGATCAACTATTTCCTCCCCCAGTTTGGGGAAGTTTTCAGCAATTATTTCTTCAAAGACACTCTCTATCCATTTTTCTCTCTTCTTCTTCTTGTGGTACCCCTATAATGTGGTTATTGTTCCTTTTGGATTGGTCACACAGTTCTCTTAATATTGTTTCATTCCTGGAGATCCTTTTATCTCTCTCTGCATCAGCTTCTATGCATTCCTGTTCTCTTGTTTGTATTCCATCAATAGCCTCTTGCATTTTATACATTCTGCTTATAAACCCTTGCAGAGATTGTTTCATTTCTGTAATCTCCCTCCAGATGTCATCCCTTAGCTCTTGCATATTTCTCTGCAGTTCCATCAGCATGGTTATGACCTTTATTTTGAATTCTTTTTCAGGAAGATTGGTTAGGTTTGTCTCCTTATCTGGGGTTGACTCTGTGATTTTGGTCTGTATCAAATTCTTCTGCCTTTCCATGGCAATTGATGTAGTTGTGCGGAGCTGGCATGTGTGTTGGCAGGGAGAACATCCCTTCCTGCTGATTTGTGGCCTTCCTCTCCTGGGAGAACAGTGACCTCTAGTGGCTTGTGCTGTGCAGCTGTGCACAGACGGTGCCTCTGATTCTTGCCTGGCCATTGTGGAGTTAAGCTCCACAGCTGCTGTGGGCATGGTCTGCCTCAGGCTGCTGCTCCATTATGGCTGAGCCGTATCAGAGGGAAACAAGCAGGAGGCTGTTTATCACCATGATGGGCCTCCTAGCTGCACTGCCGCCCAGGGGGTTAGGGTGCCTGGAGTTCCCTTGGATTTCCAGCTACTGGGCTAAGTGTCCCATGAAGCTTCTGTCCAGCTGTGGGGTCCCTGTCTCTTTAAGGCTTTTAAAAAGCACTCGCTTTTCTTTCTCCCATGGGTGCCAGCTGCGGGGACCCACTCACAGGTCTTACTGTCCTGTTTCCCTAGTATCCAGCACACCACGCACTGTGTGTCTGTGCTCTGGTCTGGATGGCTAGGGCTGGGTGTTTGGCAGTCCTGGGCTCCCTCTTCCTCCCCCCTTCTGACTCCTCTCCTCCCACTGGGATCTGTGGTGAAGGGCACTCGGTCCCATCAGGCCATGGCTTTTTTCTTACCCCCTTCACGCGGCACTGTGTTCTCACAGGTGTGGATGTAGTCTGGCTGTTGTCCTGTGTCTTCTGGTCTCTCTTTTCAGAATAGTTGTATTTGTTGTATTTTCAAAAATATGTAGGGTTTTGGGAGGAGATTTCCTCTGCTCTACTCATGCTGCCATCTTGGCTCTGCCTCCTGTCTCTTGTTTTTTAATCATTAGATTTCTGATTATTTCTTTTTTCCTCTTATAATTTACTTATTGAAGAAACTAGGTTATTTATTTCACAGAATTTCCTGAGGTCTTGATTTTAATGTCTACATCCCAAAGGTGTCATTGAATATGGTATCCGCCCTCTATATTTCCATTAAAAAGATAATTTGACGGAAGGCTTGATCAGATTCAGGTTTGATTTTCTTTTTCTTTTGGGAAAGGGCAAGAATACTTAATTAGTTGTGTTGCATTCTTCCACCAGGGGCATGCTTTAAATGTGTGGATGTCACTGTTGGAAATTTTGACAGTCGTTGATATTAAATGTCCAGATTAATTAATTAATTATAGTCACAAAATGATGATATTCTAATTGCAATATTTTTCTTCATTTGTTATCTGGAATATATCTACAAAGAGAAATTTCACCCATCTACTATTTGGCTACCGTGAGATGAATTTTATTTAGGATATACCACAAAAATATTGATTTCTCTCTTTATTTATCAACTTTGAAAATGAGTTTGTTTATTAGCAGCTTCCAGTGGTGACCAATTTGTTTTTTTAACTTTCAGGTAGATCCAATTGATTGTGCTTTAATCCATAATAATTATTCTTATGGGTGATCAAATTGTCCTTCTTTGGCATGCAGGAGTCTTTTCAAGTTGGTTCCTTAGTCCTTTTGACACAGCCCTCAGCACTCTAATAATAGCTTCCTTGTTTCTGGTATGACAAGATGTTCCGGTATCATCTTGTATATTACCTGCCTCAAACCTTTAATTTGTCTAAGTAATACTGCTTCATTTTACTGACAATGTTTATTTCAAGATCACAACATGGGTATTAGGAGTGCTCCTTGTTCCTGGGTTGGTCATTATTTCTAGGTATTTTCCATAGAAAGCTAAGTATTTATTTTAAAGTTTAAATACCTTATGAGTTCATACTGATTCTTAAAATTCAATCCCAGGCCACAGGTTTTAAATTAACTAATTTGATCGCACATCCTTAGCTGTTTTCTCCAATGCTGAGAATCTGAAATCTCAAAGACATCAAGAATAATAGAAATAAGAGATGGTTGCATTTCTTTTTTGGGAACTGTTGCTCATTTCTCTAGTCTAATTTTAAGCACTGTTGGTTTCCTCTAATTTTTTTTATTTTTTATTTTGATATCATTAATTTACAATTACATGAAGAACATTATGATTACTAGGTTCCCCCTTTCACCAAGTCCCCCCCACATACCCCTTCACAGTCACTGTCCATCAGCGTAGTAAGATGCTATAAAATCACTACTTGTCTTCTCTGTGTTGCACAGACCTCCTTGTACCCCCCCACACTATACATGCTAATCATAATGCCCCTTCTTTTCCCCCATCCTTGTCTCTCCCTTCCCACCCATCCTCCCCAGTCCCTTTCCCTTTGGTAACTATTAGTCCATTCTTGAGTTCTGTGATTCTGCTGCTGTTTTGTTCCTTCAGTTTTCCTTTGTTGGTTTCCTCCATTTTTAAAAGCACTTTTATATATTACAAATGTTAAAACCTTTGTTGGTGAGAGAAGTTGAAACTTTTTTTTCAGTTTTGCCATTTGTCTTTTTTGTTTCTGGAGTATCTTTTGTCATGCTAAACCTTTATTACTTCTAGATGCTAAGTCACAATTTAGAAAGTTTTCCCTGTTACAAGACTGTAGTATAATTCACCCATATTTTCTTCTAGTACATGCATGGCTTCATTTTTTGCACTTAAAAAATTCCAATACAATTTATACTATTGTATAATTTGAGGAATGGATACAATTTTTGCTTTACCCCATATGGCTTTCTAATTACACTTACACCAAGTTTTAATAGGTTCCCTACTGAGTTGACCTCTGCATGCAGCAAAGCTCTTGGTGCCTTGTCTAAAAACCCTTACCCTTACCACTCACGTATCCCAACAGGATTTCCAATTACCATCAACTGACTTTCTTTACTTGTGTACTTACTGTGGCTACTGGAACCTATTTTGCCCACACTCTGCAGGCTGGAAATACCTGGGAATTAACATCTCTCAGAAGCAGCCTATGATCAATGACAAATAAAAATTGCTGACAAAATAAGCTTCAGGAGAGATAATCCTGAGGCTCATATTCTTCTGAGAATTACCCAGAATAATTTAGCTGTAAATACCCACAGAGGTAATTTGCTTGATAATAAAACCCTTTATTTGTTGCTTTCCCTTAATTGTTTCATTTCCCCATGGTCTTCCTGTTGTTTCTTAGGATCACATCACAAATATATATTTATACTATAATCCTTCTCCCAGGATCTCCTTCTGGGGGAATCCAAGCTAAGACAGTTCATTTCTCATATACTAAATGTGCATATTTCATTGGATTTTATCATCTCTTATTTTAATCTTTTTATTCATGCTCCAATAACATACTTGTTTTAATTGTAGAGGCTTTATAGTTACTGTTAAAATCTGGTATGGACAATTCCCCTCTTTTTAGTTTCAGGAATTTTATAGCTATTCTTAATTGTTTAGTATTCTATGTGAACTTTGTATTCGCCTTGCCTAGCTTCAGGGAAAAAAACCCTATGACATCTTATTGGTTGCATTACATTCATGAAATAAAGGTAATTAAAATTAGTTTGATTTTGATTTTTCCTATCTTAGAGCTTTTTAAGTCTTTACACTTACTCAAGTCTACTTTTGTGTCTTTTAGTACATTATAATTTTCTTCATACAGGTTTTGGACATTTTTTGGTAAGTTTATCCCTATGTATTTTTTTCTTTTATGCTATCATATATAGTGTCTTCTTTCCCATTATATCTTCAATCTTATTTTTGTTTATATATATGAAGATTATTAACTTTTGTATATTAATGTTATAGCCTGCTAATTTATGAGGTTCTCTTTTTTTTGTACCAGATTTTTACATTGGTTATTTTGGATTTTCCAGATACACAAAAAGCTTCTACAAATGCAGATATTTTACCTCATACCAATACTTACGCATCTAAGGAATTTTTTATTATACCATATTAAGGAAGTTTTCACACATTCCTTTTATTCTTGTTGTTTTCAGTGTGATAGAATGTTAGATTTTGTAGGAAGGATTTTCTGCATATATAGACATTATCATATGATTTTTTCCTTATCTCTATTAACAACATGAATAATAAGGAATTTCCCAATATTGCACCATCATTGCTTTCCAAGAGTAAACCCTATTCAGTTGTGATAAATATTTGTAAGTCACCTGTAGGATCACAATTTCTAATATTTTATTAAAGATATCTTCATCAACATTCAGGAATAACATTGGTCTATGATTTCCAAGTTTAGTATAATCATTGTTGGGTCTAGGGAGCAATGTTATATTTTGTAAAATTAATTTCAAAATTTTCTTTCTTTATATGCTCTGAATTATTTAATTTATATTGAGATTATCTTGTCTTCATAATTTATTAGAATTCTTAGAATTACCCATGTGAAAATATGGACTGGTTTGAATTTTCTTTATTTTAAGAGGCTATCTGTAAATGTTTTCTTTATTGTATAGTGTTTGATCTGTTTAGATTTACTAGAGTCAATTTTGGTAAGTCACATTTTAAATAACAATTAAATTAAAATATTTAAATTGATCTATAATTTACATATACTAGTTTCAGGTATACAACATAATGATTCAACAGTTATATACATTATGGTATGTTCACCACAATAAATGTAGTTACCATCTGTCACCATACTGTTATTATAATATTATAGACTGTATTCCTTATATTATACTTTTCATTTCCTTGACTTATTTATTTTATAACTGGATGTTTGTACCTCTCAATCGCCTTTACCTATTTCATCTATTTCCCTACCCTCCCTCTGAAAACCACCAGTTTGTTCTCTGTATTTATAAGGGTTTCCATTTTTTGTTTGTTCATTTATTTTGTTTTTTAGATTCCACATATAAGTGAAATAATATGGTATTTGTTTTTCTCTTTCTGATTTATTTCACTTAGTATAATACCCTCTAGGCCCATTCATGTTGTTGCAAATGGCAAGAGTTCATTATTTTTTATGGTTGAGTAATATTTCATTATGTATATATACCATATATTCTTAATCCATTTATCAGTTGTTGGGTACTTATGTTGCTTCCATATCTTGGCTATTGTATTTGCATTTCTTCTAATAACTTTACCTCAGTCATCAAAATCATTTGCACAGAGTGGTGCTAAGTAGTGTAATAATTTAAATGCAATTCCTCACATAGTAGTTATTTTCCCTTTTTCATTTATAATTTTGTATATTGGAGTTTCTTCCGTTTTTTCTTAATTAGGCTAACTGTGGCTTGTATTAACGTATTTTGTTAATCTATTCAAATATTTATGTCTTGGACTTATGTTTTAATTCTGTTCTTTATTCAAACTAATAGATTTTTACTTTTATCTTTATTATTTCTTTTTCTAGTTCCTCTTTGTTAATCTTTTCTAGCTTTCTGAAATATGGATTTAATTATTTTTATTCTTATTAATGTAGGTGTGTTTTTTAATGTTAATGTAAGAATATAAATTTTCATGACAACTGATTTAGCTCTATACCATGATTCTGATATTTTTAATTTTTATCAGTAAATTAAATAAATTATGTTATTTTATTGTTTATTTTCCATTTGACTATGTTTAGTATCATATTTTAAATTTTCCAGGGAGAAAGACATTCTTTGGGGGAGGTTCAGGCTTTTAATTTTAAGTTTTATTGCATTATAGTCAGAGAATGTGGTTTGTATATTTTCTCCAGTTTTATTGAAATATAATTGATACATATAAATTATTTTTACTTGTTGAAATTTATCAAGATTTTCTTTCAAGATAAGATATGGATAGTTTTTGTGTATGTTCCATGAACATTTGAAAAGAAGGTATATTCTCTGTGAATGGAGTTTATATTTCAATATCTATTAGATGTATGATATTGATTATGTTATTTTGTTCTACATTGTTACCATTTTTCCTCCACTTGATCTCTATTGAACATAAGAGATGTTTTAAAGCCTCCTCGTATTAATGAGTTCATTTCCATCAGTCCTTGCATCACCTATAGTTTCTATGTCATTAGAATTGTTGTTACTGGGTACAAAATTAATGCTAATTACTATAGTGTAATTTTTGTGATTTTCAACCACTTATGTTATAAAGCATCCTTTTCCTTTTTGAGGCATTTTGCTCTGAATTCTATATTTTCAGGTATAAAAATTGCAACTACTCCTTCTTAAAAATTCCTGTTTACGTGATATAATTCTGTCCACACTTTTTTCATTTTTTTCTGATATCCACTCATTCTTTTTTCCTTATGGTGATCCAATTATATTGATATATATTATATAGATTGAAATTACTCACTGTTCACTGATGCTTTGTTCATTTTTAGTCTTTTTTCCCTTGTGTATTTGATTTTTATAGTTTCTATAGCTATTCATTTGTGGTTTATACTGGGTGTTCCTTCTCTGAACTACAGTTTAGAAATTATTTCAAGGCTATATGCTGGAGTAATTGTAGGGATTATCTCATTGGTTTCCCTTCTCTGAGTGATTATTACTACTATATGCAAAATGTCCCAAATCTGATTTCCCTTCTCTCAGGAATCACTATCACTACATGCTTGATGCCCCAAATCTTGGAAACCATTGTATATATAATTGGACCAGTGTTTGAATTTTTGTTGTTTCATGCAGGAGAGTATATGTATTTTCTTTATATTACTTCATCTGGCCTTCAGGGGAAATTCTCCATGCAAATTGACAATCAGCTTGTTGATATCTACCAAAATACATGTGGGATTTTGATCAGGATTTCATTAAAACTGAAGATCAATTTGGGATAACTGACATCATAACAATATTGAGTTTCCGAATTCATGAATACGGTAAACCTCACAATTTATTTACATCTTCTTAGAATTATTTTAAATATTTTGTAGTTTTCAGCATAAAATCATGCACATATTTTTTAAAAGTTTATTGCAAGTAGTTCATTTTTGGATAATTCTATAATGTATTATACTTAGTGGAAAAGCCAGATTCAAAAGTTAAAATACTTTATGACCCTTTTCAATGATATTCTAGAAAGAGAAAAACTATAGGGATGGAGAACAGATCAGTAATTACCAAGGGCTAAGGGTGGGTGATGGAACTGTTCTGTGTCTTGATTGTGGTTACATGACTCTGCATTTGTCAAAAGTCACAAAACTCTACAATATTCATAAAAAATAATGGTTTTGTCTGTAATTTTAAAAATCCTTTAGAGTACACTCATTTGCTTTAGTAGCTGATCAAACCAGTTAGGCTCAAAGTGCAAGTTATATATCATCTTCTTGAGAAGTAGTTCCAGTGTCACTTTATTTATAAAAAACTTTACTATGTGGCTTTAGGTCTTTAACACACATGTGTAGCTCAAGGATGACCTTCATTCGTTTTTAGAGTCACATACTGTATTATAGGGTGCACTTCTTCAACTCTCTCCTTTATGGAATTCCCCCCTACCACTATTGTCTCCAGCTTGAAGGGGTCTCTTTTCCTGGCCCTGGCCAAAAAGACAGTATTTCTTTAAGAATTTTTTATGGCTGAACTACTCCTGGGCTGTTCTACAAATTGAGCTCTCCCTTTTGGTCCAAGTTACAAGACAAAATCAGAAAAGAATGGACAATTCACCATGTACAGATCACATGTCCAGATTTTGACATTCCCCAATCTGCCTGCCCTTGTTTACTCTTCAGAGTCTTTGTATAGCTGCTTGTTGTTCAGAGTTTTCACTTATAATCAATAGGAAATATATGCTATTTTGGGCTTATGTTTGAAAATGGTAGAAATTTTATTTTATCTTAAGGCTTATATGCAAATTGCTATTTTTGCTTCTTAGCCTCAAGGTTTTTGTTTTTTGTTTTTTTCTTTAAAGCCCTGTATGCTTAACAAAATATATGTTAATGTTTATCATTCTGGGACTTTTATCCCAAATATATTATGTACTTTATAAATATGTAGCTTCAAGCTTTTTTCAGAAAAATATTATTGAATTATGAATATCATTTGAACTCTTCCTTAACTTTGATTTTCTTATTTGGGGCCTTCTTTTATATGTGTAGGACCTTATTTTCCTTTTTTTCTTCTTTTGGTGTCATTAATATACAATTACATGAGCACTATTATGGTTATTAGACTCTCCCCATTATCAAATCCCCACCACATACCCCATTACAGTCACTGTCCATCAGTGTATTAAGATGCTGTAAAATCACATGTCTTCTCTGTGCTATAGTGTCATCTCTATGCCCCCACTCCACTACATTATGTCTGCTAATCATAATCTCCTTTACCCCTTATCCCTCCCTTCCCACCCATCCTCCCCAGTCCCTTTCCCTTTGGCAACTGTTAGTCCATTCTTGGGTTCTGTGAGTCTGCTGCTGTTTTGATCCTTCAGTTTTTGCTTTGTTCTTATACTCCATAGATGAGTGAACTCATTTGATACTTGTCTTTCTCTGCCTGGCTTATTTCACTGAGGATAATACCCTCTAGCTCTAGCTCTATCCATGTTGCTGCAAATGTTAGGATCTATTTTCTTCTTATGGCCGAATAATATTCCATTGTGTATATGTATCACCTCTTCTTTATCCATTCATCTACTGACGGACACTAAAGTTGCTTCCATTTATTGGCTATTGTAAATAGTGCTGCAATAAACATAGGGTGCATATGTCTTTTTCAAACTGCACTCCTCCATTCTTAAGGTAAATTTGAGGGAGTGGAATTCTTGGGTCAAATGGTATTCCTATTTTTAGTTTATTGAGGAACCTCCATACTGCTTTCCACAATTGTTGAACAAATTTACATTCCCACCAGCAGTGTAAGAGGGTTCCCCTTTCTTCACATCTTCACCAACATTTCCTGTTGCTTCTCTTTTGTATGGTCGCCATCCTAACTGGTGTAAGGTGAAATCTCTTTCTGGCATTAATTGCATTTCTCTAATGATTAGCGATGTGGAGCATATACTCATGCGCCTGTTGGTCATATGAATTTCTTCTTTGGAGAAGAATCTGTTCAGCTCCTCTGCCCATTTTTTAACTGGATTATTTGCTTTTTTTTGTTAAGGTGCATGAGCTCTTTATATATTTTGGATGTCAACCCTTTATCAGATATGTTATTTATGAATATATTCTCCCATACTGTAGGATGTCTTTTTGTTTTACTGATGGTGTCCTTTGCTGTACAGAAGCTTTTCAGCTTGATATAGTCCCACTTGTTCATTTTTGCTTCTGTTTCCCTTGCCTGGGGAGATATATTCATGAAGAAGTTGCTTATGTTTGTGTCCAAAAGATTTTTGCCTATGTTTTTTCTAAGAGTTTTATGGTTTCATGATTTATGTTCAGGTCTTTGATCCACTTTGAGTATACTTTTGTGTATGGGGTTAGACAATAATCCAGTTTCATTCTCTTACATGTAGCTGTCCAGTTTTTCCAACACCAGCTGTTGAAGAGGCTGTCATTTCCACATTGTATATCCATGGCTCCTTTATTGTATGTTAATTAACCATATATGTTTGGATTAATATCTGGAATATCTATTCTGTTCCACTGGTCTATGGATCTGTTCTTGTACCAGTACCAAATTGTCTTGATAGCTGTGGCTTTGTAGTAGAGCTTGAAGTTGGGAAGTGAGAACCCCCCTGATTTATTCTTCCTTCTCAGGATTGCTTTGGCTATTCAGGGTCTTTTGTGGTTCCATATGAATTTTAGAACTATTTGTTCCAGTTCAGTGAAGAATGCTGTTGGTATTTTGATTGGGATTGCATTGAATCTGTAGATTGCTTTAGGCAGGATGGCATTTTTAACAATATTAATTCTTCCTCCCCAAGAGCAGGGGATGAATTTCCATTTGTTAGTGTCCTCTTTAATTTCTGTTCTTGTAGTTTTCATAGTGTAGGTCTTTCACTTCCTTGGTTAGGTTTATTCCTAGGTATTTTATTCTTTTTGATGCAATTGTGAATGGGATTTTTTTCCTGATTTCTCTTTCTGCAAGTTCATCATTAGTGTATAGGAATGCAACAGATTTCTCTGTATTAATTTTGTATCCTGCCACTTTGTTGAATTCACATATTAGTTCCAGTAGTTTTAGAATGGATTCTTTATGGATTTTTATGTACAATATCATGTCATATGCAAACAGTGACAGTTTGACTTCTTCCTTACCAATCTGGATGCCTTTTATTTCTTTGTGTTGTCTGATTGCCATGGCTAGGACCTCCAGTACTCTGTTGAATAACAGTGGGGACAGTGGTAATCCCTGTCTTGTTCCTTATCTTAGGGGAAAAGCTTTCAGCTTCTCATTGTTAAGTATGATGTTGGCTGTGTGTTTGTCTTATATGGCCTTTATTATGTTGAGGTACTTGCTCTGTATATCCATTTTGTTGAGAGTTTTTATGCAGAATGGATGTTGAATTTTGTTAAATGCTTTTTGAGCATTTATGGAGATGATCTTGATGTTTTTTTCCTTCTTTTTGTTGATGTGGCAGATGATGTTGATGGATTTTCAAATGTTGTACCATCCTTCCATCCTTGAGATGAATCCCAATTGATCAGGGTGTTTGATCCTCTTGATGTATTTTTGAATTTGGTTTGTTAATATTTTGTTGAGTATTTTTTCATCTAATTTCATCAGGGATATTGGCTTGTAGTTTCCTTCTTTTATGGTGTATTTGCCTGGTTTTGGTATTAGAGTGATGCTGGCTTCATAGAATGCATTTGGAAGTATTTCTTCCTCTTCTATTTTTTGGAAAATTTTAAAAAGAAAGTGTATTATGTCTTCTCTAAATATCTGAAAAAAATTTAGCAATGAATCCATCTGGTCTGGGGTTTTTCTTCTTGGGTAGTTTTTTGATTACCGATACAATTTCATTGCTGATAATTGGACTGATTATATTTTCTGTTTCTTTATTTATCAGTTTTGGAAGGTTGTATTTTTCTAGAAAGTTTTCCATTTCTTGTACCTTATCCAGTTTGTTAAAATATAGATTTTCATAGTTTTCTCTAGTAATTCTTTGTATTTCTGCATCATCTGTCATGATTTTTCATTTCTCATTTCTGATTCTGTTCATGTGTGTAGACTCTCTTTTTCTCTTAACAAGTCTTGCCAGGAGTTTATCTATTTTGATCATTTTCTCAATGAACCAGCTCTTCGTTTCATGAATTTTTTCTATTGTTTTATTCTTCTCAATTTTATTTATTCATTCTCTGATCTTTATTATGACCCGCCTTCTGCTGACTTTGTTCCTCATTTGTTCTTCCTTTTCCAGTTTCAGTTATTAGGAATTTCCACTGGTCATTTGGATTGTTCGTCCTTCTTTTAATAGGCCTGAATTGCTATATACTTTCCTCTGAGAAATGCCTTTGCTGTGTCCCACAGACGTTGGGGCATTGTGCTGTTGTTTTCATTCGTCTCCATATATTGTGTGATCTCTGTTTTAATTTGTTCATTGATCTATTCGTTATTTAGGAACATGTTGTTGAGCCTCCATGTGTTTTTGTGCCATTTCGTTTTCTTTGTACAATGTATTTCTAGTTTTTTACCTTTGTGATCTGAGAAGATGGTTGGTACAATTTCAACCTTTCTAAATTTACTGAGTCTCTTTTTGTGGCCTAGTATGTATTCTGTTCTGGAAAATGTTCCATATGCACTTGAGAAAAATGTGTATCCTGCTGCTTTTGGGTGTAGAGTTCTGTAGATGTCTGTTAGGTCTATGTGTTGTAGTGTGTTGTTCAGTGCCTCTGTGTCCTTACTTATTTTCTGTCTGGTTGATCTTTCCTTTGGAGTGAGTGGTATGTTGAAGTCTCCTAACATGTATGCATTGCATTCTATTTCCTCGTTTAATTCTGTTAGTATTTTTTTCACATATGTAGGTACACCTGTGTTTGTTGCATAGATATTTATAATGATTATATCTTCTTGTTGGTCTAACCCCTTTATCACTATGTAATATCTTTCTTTGTCTGTTGTTGCTTTGCTTGTTTTGAAGTCTATTTTTTTCTGATACAAGTACTGCAACACTTGTTTTTTTCTCCCTATTGTTTGTATGAAATATGTTTTTCCATCCCTTCACTTTTAGTCTGTGTATGTCTTTGGGTTTGAAGTGAGTCTCTTCTAGGCAGAATATAGATGGGTCTTGGTTTTTTATCCATTCAGTGACCCTATGTCTTTTGATTGGGGCATTCAGTCCATTTGCATTTAGGGTGATTATCAATCGGTATGTACTTATTGCCATTGCAGGCTTTAGATTCGTGGTTTGAAAGGTTCAAGGTTAACTTCCTTACTATCTAGAATCTAACAATTTTGTCCACCTGTTAAACATTTGTCTCTTTAAAACTCTTAAAGCACCTGCTTTTCTTTTGTCCCAGGGCAGCCAGATGTGGGAACCTGTTTGCAGTCTTAGTCTCGGACTTTACTTTTCCATTTCTCTAATATCCAGTACACCATGCAATGTGTGTCTGTGGTCCAAGTGCAGATTACTAAGGCTGGTTATTTAGCAGTCCTGTGCTTCCACTCCCTCCCCACTTTTATTCTTTTCCTCCCACCAGTGAGCTGGTGTTGTGGGAGTGCTTGCATCCCGCAGGGTCACGACTTTGTGTCTTACCCTTTTCTGTGAGATGTTGAGTTCTCGCAGATGTGGATGTAGCATGGTTGGTGTACTTTATCTTCTGGTCACTCTTTTAGGAATAATTGTATTTGCTGTATTTTCAAAATATTTATGGTTTTGGGAGATTTCTGCCATTCTACTCACTCCACCATCTTGAGAATTGTTTCACAGGACCTTATTTTTCTATCTCGTATTGTTTTACTTTCTCCTACATCTTTATGTCTTTTTTATCCTTATTTTATTTAGAATTCATTGTTTACTGAGCTTTTGAATTTTTCTTTAAAAGATAATTCCTCTAGTGTTGATAGATTTAGCATACTGTTCTGTTATAATTGTATCTTTTTCTTTTAGAAGACTTTAATAATTTGAAATATTGTGCAGAATATCACATAGTCATAAAACACTGAGTTGTATAAACAACAGTGATGTTTTAAAAAATCTTTTACTTGATATGAGTCAAATGATTTTCCTACTAAACTTTTCATAATGGTACACTGCATATGTAAACCACATAAATGTTTAGTAAACCATGATAACATTGAGATAAGCATTCCAGGTTCTTCTCCATTGTCTAAGAATAATTATTTCTAATTCTCCTTGAGAACTCAAAAGACAGATGATACAAAGATTTCCTACTCTTCACCTTCTAATTCACAATATCACTCTTTTATCTCTTTTATTTTTTATTTCTGAAATACATTTTTTAATTTCTAATTCTTTCTTGAGGTCTAGAATCTCATTTTCTCATTTCTTTTCTTTATTATTTCTATTTCTTATTTTCTATAATGTTCTTAATTTCTTTTAGCTTATTTTGAAATGTGATTTTCAGCTGCCTTGTGTGCAAGTCTTTGTGGTATACATTTTTTCCCTTTAGGTTCATAGTCTGTTCTCTATGTACTTTCTCTTATGCACATGCTCACACAATTTTTTATGGATTCAAGTACAATATTTTATTTTGCTCATTGTAACATTGCATTACTTTTCTAAGCTTTTGTTAGGGAGGTTGGATTAAGAGAGCTTTTCTAGTTAAGCCCTCTAGAATTCCTTATATTGTTTTCACAGTGGTTTTAAAAATGACCTTCTCTCTTATCTCTCCTCTTTTTGTTCACCAACCGCATTTTTATCTAAATATTTTTCTCTTCTGCTCCATTTGAGGATTCTGTTCTCAGAAGGGTTTTACTAAATGTAGGGCTATACATTGAAGGCATTTTCAGATAGTAAGTTACAATAATTTATACAGCATAGATTGTTCTAATCCTTTCAGCATTTTCTTGAACCCCTTTACTCATCTACAAATTGTAAACACTCCTAGTCTCACTGATATTCTCAAATCTGTCTAACACAATTTATAATGAGTAACATCTGGATATTTTTGGACTTTCGTGCTATCACATCTGTTAGAAGTTCTATGAATTCTTTCCTCATAGATGTCGATACCACTTGCATTTATCTACATTATTGGTTTGTTCCCAAATGGATTTTTGAATTTATGGAGGATAATTTGCATCTAGTTTTGTTTTAGACATTGCCTATGTTTCTTTGTTTACCATTCTTGTTGTTCTTTCTGTATTTATAGGTGTTTTGGCAAGTGATTAAAAATTATGCTGCTATTGCCATTGTCTTTCCCAAATAACCCCATTTTCATTTTTATAGAAGATATCATCTAAAGTAATTTTCTTAGGTGAAAATTACTTAGGAAATAGGGAAAATGAAACAAACAAAATACAGGATAAAGTAATCTTTGACAGAACAAATGTATTAACAAATAAATGGTAACTCAGTGGGTGAAAAAGATGGTGGCATGAGAAGCGAGGCAGAAACTTTCTCCCAAAATCACATATAATACACACAAAAAAGCAAATACAACTAATCCTGAAAGAGCAACCTAAGACTGAAGAACAGACTGCCTACATCTGGGGAAATGAGAAGACATCACAGAAATGGGTAAAGTAGCAAGGCAGTGATCTGGTAGGACCCAAGCCTGTCCCCCAGCCCAGCTCACAGGAAGGTGGAAGAGAAATGGAGTGGGGAGGGAGTAGAAGTCCAGGAATGCTAAATACCCAGCACTGGAAATCTGCTCCACGTGCACAAATCCACATTACATGGTGCTTTGGAGATTAGTGGGGTTGAAAAGCAAAGACAGGCAGAATATTCTGAGAGACTGAGATTCCAGCTGCTTGTGGAGAACTGGTACTCAGAACCAGCTGCTCTGTGACAAAAGCAACGTAGGCACTTAGAAAGATATCCCAATAGTAAGAGGGATGCTAAAGGGGCAATTATTAATATAGAGATGGCTGCTCAGGAGAAAGGACAGGTGAACAAAATCATCCCAGGAAAATCAGCCCAGCAGGTTGGGAACTTTCAGGAGCTTCAGATGCACCATTCTCCTGGCTGGCAGTGCAGCACTGAGAAACACAGTGTGATAGGCACACTGCCACTTCTTCCTCTGGGCAGGTACTGGCCCACACACCTGCTGCCCCTGCCATTGTGCCAGGCCATTCAGAGGGTGGCCCCAACTATAGCAGCTACAGGGGCACAATGGAGAGGCTACTCCATGAACACTTAGGACACTGGACCTGGAAGTAGAGTCAGGAATTGCACCTGGGAGTTACAAAGTAATTTTCTTAGATTAAAATTATGGGAAACAGTAAAAATTCTTTGTTCCTTTCAGGCACCAGTGCTGTGTGCCTGTGACCCCTGCCACTGCTCCAGGTGTTGGGCATCTCCAGAGAGTAGAGTTTCTGAGCACTAGAGGGTGCTGCCTACACAAAGTTATTATTCCAAAGGAATCACTAGAAATATGAAATGGCCAAAATTATATGTACAAACAAGAATCCAAAAGACACCAGAAAGAGGGCTATGTGAAACTGAAATCACCAATCTTGACAAACATTTCAAAATAAAAATCATAAACATGTTCATGGAGTTGCAGAAAAATATTCAAGATCTCAGGGAGGACTTCAGGAAAGAGAAAGAAACTGAAAAATACAGTGTATGAAATGAAACATACAATGTAGGGATTTAAAAGTAGATTAGATGAGGTAGAGGAGACAGTAAATGAAATAGAAATTAGAGAACAGGAAAACAAAGAAGCTGAGGGAGAGAGAGAAAAAAGGAACCCTAGGAATTAAAGAATAATAGAAGAACTGTGCAACCAATCCAAATTCAACAATATTTGCATTATAGGGGTTCCAGAAGAAAAAGAAGAGAGAAAAAGAGTAGAAAGTCTCATTGAGGAAATAATTGCTGAAAACTTTCCCAATCTGAGGAAGCAAGTAGTCTCTCAGGTCATGGAAGTGAACAGATCTGCCAACACAAGGGACCAAGGAAGACAAAACCAAGACATAATAATTAAAATGGCAAATATCAAGGACAAGGAGAGAATATTAAAAGCAGCCAGAGGGTGAAAAAATATCATGTACAAAGAAAAGGCCACCAGGATCTCATCAGAATTCTCAGTAGAAACCTTACAGGCCACAAGGAAAGGAGTGGTATGATGTATTTAATGCAATGAAACAGAAAGGCCTCCAACCAAGAATATTGTACCTGATGAGATTATCATTTAAATTTGAAGCAGGGATTAAACAATTACCAGACAAACAAACTTGAGGAAATTTACCTTCCACAGCCATCTCACAGTGTATTTTAAAGGTACTGCTATAGATGGAAGTGATCCTATGGCTAATTAGCTGTCACCACAGAAAATAAAACCACAGCAAAGGAAGTGGAGCAATCAATTACTAATCAAATGTAAAATTAAATCAACTACCCACAAAGTCAGCCAAGGGATACCCAAAGAGTACAGAACATGATACTTCATGTATAAGGAGTGGCGAAGGAAGAAGAAGAAGGGAAAAATGAATCTTCAGATTGTGCTTGAAATAGTGTCATAAGTGAGTTAAGTTAGATTTTTAGATAGTAAGAAAGCTGCACTTGAACCTTTAGTAAACACAAATCTATAGCCTGCAATGGCAATAAGTACACATTTATCTATAATCACCATAAATGTAAATAGACTGAAGGCACCAATTAGAAGACATAGTTACAGAGTAGATAAAAAACAAGACCTACCTATAATACTGTCTACAAGAGACTCAAAACTCAAAGACATGCACAGACTAAAAGTGAAGGGATAGAAAAAGATATTTCATGCAAATAATAGGGAGAAAAAAGTAGAAGTAGTAGTAGTATTTATATAAAAAAATAAACTTAAAAACAAAGAAAATAATAAGAGACAAAGAAGGACATTACATAATGTTAAAAGGGTAAGTCCAACAAGGGAATATAACCATTATAAATATCAAAGCACCCAATATAGGAGCACTTAAATATCTGAAACAAATACTATCAGAATTAAAGGGGGAAATAGAATTTAATTTTAGAAGAATCCAACAAACTGCTCACTCCAAAAGACAGATGAACCAGACAGAAAATAAGTCAGGAGACAGAGGCATTGAACAATACTTTATAATAGATGTACCTAACAGATGTTTACAAAATACTCTACCCAAAAGCAGTAGGATACATATTCTTCTCAAGTGCACATGGAATATTTTCCATAATAGATCACATACTAGACCACAAAAGAGCCTCAGTAAACTAAGAAAGATAGAAATTGTGCCAACATGTCAAACCACAAAGGTATGAAACTAGAAATAAATTATGCAAAGAAAACAAAAAAGCCCACTAACACATGGAGGCTTAACAACATGCTCCTAAATAATCAATGAATCAATGACCAAATAAAAACAGAGGTGAAACAATATGTGGAGATAAATGAAAACTATTCAACACCTCAAAACCTGTGGGATGCAACAAAGGCAGTTCTAAGAGGCAACTGTATTTCAATACAGGCTTACCTCAAGAAAGAACAATGCCAAATGAACATTCTAAACTCAAAATTAATGAAAGTAGAAAAAGAAGAACAAAGGAGACCCAAAGGCAGTAGAAGAAGGGACATAATAAAGATCAGAGCAGAAATAAATAAAATTGAGAAGAATGAAACAGTAGAAAGAATCAATGAAACCAGGAGCTGGTTCTTCAAGAACATAAATGAAATAGAAAAACTCCTAGCCAGACTTATCAAGAAAAAAACAGAGTGTGCATGCATAAACAGAACCAGATTGAGAAAGAAAAAATCACTATGGATACCATGGAAATACAAAGAATTATTAGAGACTACTATGAACAATTATCTGCTAAGAAATAGGATAACCTAGAAGAAATGGGCAACTTTCAAAAAAATACAACCTTCCAAGACTGACTCAGAAAGAAACAGAAAATTTTAAAGTACCAATTACCCACAGTCAGATTGAATTGGTAATAAAAAATCTATCCAAGAGCAAACTCCCTGGATCAGACGGCTTCACCAACAAATTTTTACAAACATTTAGGGAAGACCTATTACACATCCTCCTTAAAGTATTCCAAAGAATAATAGAGGGAATGCTTCCAAATTCATTCTATGAGGCCAGTATTACTCTAATGGCAAAACCAGGCAAATAAACCAAAAAACAGAAAATTAGAGCCCAATATCTCTGATGAACATATATGCAAAAACCCTTAACAAAATATTAGCAAACTGAATTCAAAAATACATTAAAAAGATCATCCATCATGAACAAGTGAGATTTATTCCAGGTATTCAAGAAAGGTATAATATTGAAAGCTCTATCAACATCATACACCACATCAACAATAGGAAGGACAAAAATCACATGATCATCCCAATAGATGTTGAAAAAGTATATGACAAAATTCAACATTGATTCAGCATACAAACTCTCAATAAAGTGGGTATAGAGGGCAACTACATCAACATAATAAAGACCATATACAACAAACCCATAGCCAACATCATACTTAACAGTGAAAAGCTGAAAGGTTTTCCTCTAAGATAGGGAACAAGACAAGGATGACCATTCTCACCACTTTTATTCAACATAATGGAGATCATAGCCATGACAATCAGAAAACACAAAGAAATAAAAGGCATCCAGATTGGTAAGGAAGACGTCAAACTGTCACTGTTTGCAGATGACATGATATTGTACACAAAAAACCCTAAAGAATCCACTCCAAAACTACTAGAACTAATATCTGAATTCAGCAAAGTGGCAGGATACAAATTAATACACAGAAATCTGTTGCATTCCTATATGCTAATGATGAACTAGCAGAAAGAGAAATCAGGAGAACAATTCCATTCACAGTTGCATCAAAAAGAATAAAATATCTAGGAATAAACCTAACCAAGGAAGTGAAAGACCTATACCCTGAAAACTACAAGACACTCTTGAGATAAATTAAAGAAGATACCAATAAATGGAAACACATCCCGTGCTCATGGATAGGAAGAATTAATATTGTCAAAATGGCCATCCTGCCTAAAGCAATCTACAGATTCAATATAATCCCTATCAAAATACCAACAGCATTCTTCAACAAACTGGAACAAATAGTTCTGAAATTCATATGGAACCACAAAAGATCACAAATAGCCAAAGCAATCCTGAGAAGGAATAACAAAGCTGGGGAGATTATGTTCCCCAACATCAAGCTGTGCTACATAGCCACTGTAATTAAAACAATTTTGTACTGGAAGAAGAACAGACCCATAGATCAATAGAACAGAATAGAGATCCCAGATATAAACCTACACATATATCGTCAATTAGTATACATTAAAGGAGCCATGGATATACAATGGGGAAGAGACAACCACTTCAAAAACTGGTGCTGGCAAAACTGGACAGCTACATATAAGAGAATGAAACTGGATTATTTTCTAACTCCATACACAAAAGTAAACTCAAAATGGATCAAAGACCTGAATGTAAGTCATGAAACCATAAAACTCACAGAAGAATACATAGGCAAAAATCTATTGAATATAAACATGAGCAACTTTTTCCTGAACACATCTCCTCAGGCAAAGGAAACAAAAGCTAAAATGAGCAAATGGGGCTACATCAAACTTAAAATCTTCTGTAGAGCAAAGGGCACCATCAGCAGGACAAAAAGGCATCATACAGTATGGGAGAAAATACTTGTAAGTGACAAATCTGATAAGGGATTAACATTGAATGTGTATAAAGACCTCACATTCCTCAACATCCAAAAAGCAAATGACCTGATTAAAAAATGGGCACAAAGGATTTGAACAGACACTTCTCCAAAAAGGAAATTTTTTTTCAGGGAAATGCAAATTAAAACCATAATGAGATATCACCTTACACCAGTTAGGATGGCCAACATTCAAAAGATAAGAAACAACAAATGCTGTTGAGGATGCAAAAGGAACCCTCTTAAACTGTTGGTAGGAATGTAAATTAGTTCAACTATTGTGGAAAGCAGTATGGAGTTTCCTCAAAAAACTAAAACTCGGAATACCATCTGACCTGCTAATTCCACTCCTAGGTATTTACCCAAAGAAAACAAGATCCCAGATTCAAAAATGCATATGCACCCCTGTGTTTATTTCTGCACTATTTACAATAGCCAAGATATAGAAGCAACCTGTGTCCATCAGTAGATGAATGGATAAAGAAGAGGTGGTACATATGCACAATGGAATATTATTCAGCCCTAAGAAGAAAACAAATCCTACCACTTGCAACAATAATGATGATGCTAGAGTATATTATGGTCAGAGAAATAAGCCAGACAGAGAAAGACAGGTACCATATGATTTCACTTACTTGTGGAGTATAACAACAAATAAAATTGAAGGAACAAAACAGCAGCAGACTCATAGTCTCCAAGAATGGACTAGGGATTATGAAAGGGAAGGGGTTGGGGAGGGTTGATGGGGAGGGAGGGATAATGAGATTAAGGGGTATTACAATTAGCACACATAATATAGGTAGATCACGGGCAAGGCAGTATAACACAGAGAAGGCAACTAATAACTCTATAGGATCTTGCCATGCTGATGTATGGTGATTGCAATGGGGTGTGGTGGGGGGGACTTTGTAATATGGGTGAATGTTGAAACCACAATCTTGGTCATGTGAAACTTTCATAAGATTGTATATCAATGATACCTTAATAAAAAAACAATTGATAACACAATGTTTGGCATAAATTATGAGAATGTATAAAACTTTGTTCCTTCTGTACTCCTAGCCATGAAATTCCTCACAGTAGTGTTTCATCTTGTGTCCAACTCTCTTTTATAAAGTATACTCTGTTATACATTTAAAATTATTTCAATTGATACATTAGTTTTGCAGCTAATTTTAATTGCAACTACAGTATTTATCCTATATATGAAAATTCTGTGTTTTAGTGTAACTATGTTAATTTTATAGCTTTTTTCTAAGAAGTTGTCTCCATATTTTAATGTACAATAGTAGAAATGTGGATTAAATATATATGCTTATCACATAACTTTCAATAGCACACTTAATAAATTGATTAAGGATATCTGTTGTAGATTACTGAGTTGAAGTCTTAGACCTACTCGTGTAGCTGTGAAAAGCAGATCTTTCTCATTCTGAGTGCTATTATCCTGGAGACTTTGGGCTAGTAATTTAACTGTCATGGTTTTTTAACATGAAAAGTAAAAGCAGTACTATTTATTTTATTGTCTTGGAAAGAATGGAAAATCCATCCAGTTTGACTTTGATTACAAAAACACTATACATGTTTGATAAAACTAAAGAGAAAAATGTGGGTGAGAATTTAATTCATCAGAAGTGGTACAGACTAGCTTTTTACAAGGTGTTTTACTTTGATTAGGCACACCATTTCTTCTTTTGGGCAGAATTAAATTGCCAAAATTTCAACAGAGTTTATAATTCCTGGTTTCTTTGCTAGAAAATATAACTAGCTTGAATTTTTTTCACTAAGAACTTAGTTTTGAATAACTTTCTTTTCTGTTTCTTATTTGTTCATTTATGTGATTTGTATTGCATTGTGAACAGTTTAGTAGGCAAAAAAATGTTTAACGGGCTTCAACTTATACTTAGCACTTACGGGTTTACAAAAAGAAATCTTCACCAATGTGTTGAACAGCATCACAATTCTGGACACGAACTGATTTTTCAGAGATACTCGGAAGTTTCTCCTCATGTCTTTTACTCCTTCATCTCTTCTAATCCTCACTCACCCCATATTTTCTGGCTTCTAAAGTGCCAGAAAACATGTGTTCCTAAAAAATGGAGTCATTAACTTAAATTCACATTTAGTGTCATATAAGCAGACCTCTTTGACTGTGGCTTAATTAATTTCTAGTGCCATATGATCAACTGGGCAGGAAAAGGATCTGGAATTAAATCTCCCTAGTAGGCAGAGGCAAGTATTTCAGATCAGATATGATCTTAAGCATTGGCAGGAAGTCTTATCTTGCAGATAGGCATCATAGCTGATTTTCATGATAACAGATGGTCATTTACACAAATACTTATTATGAGAGGGTCTAATGGGAAGAAATTAAATGTTCCCCAATGTAGATCAGAGTACACGTCCATTGAATCAAGGAGCACATGTTATTCAGAGCACAGTCAAGCACAGTTCATTTAGCATTAGGAATGGATCACCTGATAGCAAAGCAGACCTTGGGATTTGGGGAAGACTACCAAGATTACCAAGACTCAAACACAGGGAACAAGATAGGCATTCAGTTACTGAACCTGGGGCAATGTGGAAATTAGTGTTGAGAATAATGCTTAAGCCCAAATGGAAGACTCAAATGTCTCATTGAATAAGACACAAACTCAAATGTCTACAGTAGCTAGGAAGATAACACATTTGTAAATAAGGCCAAGTCTATGGTACTAGATTAGAGGAGCTTGTGAACTAGATGAACTAGAAATTGAACGTCTCATATAGAAACATTAATTAAAAGTGTTTGCCATTCCAACTTAATATGTCTGCTGGCCAAATTTAGCTTGTAGGCCACCAGTTAATGGACCTTGGTAATTGACTGATATCAGAGGTGTTATTCAAGGAAAGCTTTGAAAGGAGAAGGAAGAGAACAAATGAGTGAGCACCAGGCAGTCAACAGGGCAGAGAAAGAAAAAACTGGAACTATCTAATACAAGTTTCAAAAAGTTCACAAATTTTGCCATAGGCCATTCTTACTCTTAAGGAGGTTAGTGTAGATGAGGACGTAAAATATACACAGGGGAATTGACTGAATGCTTTACAAAACAGCCTATCAGCAAGTGCAAATTAATACTAATGAGATGCTGAGTATATTTGTGATCAGAGTCAGGTGGGATTAGTCTGGACAACTATGTATAGGGGTAAATTTTGAGGCCAGTTTTTGAGGAAATGATGAGAAGACTGGAAGAAATGTTGAGAGAGCATTGGTAATAATAGAAATAACTCATTCAAAGACTCAGGAGAAGAAACACATCATATAATATAAAGATCCTTGAAGGGTCCAATAAACTAGGGCTCTAGTCTTCGTTTTGCTAATAACTCTCTGTGTAGTCTTGGGTATGTTAGTGTCCCTTTCCAAGTCTCTATTTTACATCTGGAGTTCAACCAAACTATGGATCATAAGTACAAATTAATACAAGGGCCAAGTAGCTAAGTGAGTGAAGAACACTTGGGGACCTGTTTAACTTAAGCATGTTTGCCTTACTTAAATAGACAGAAATAACTGAACTTCAGCTGTTCCGAAGTAGCAATACAGTGTCAATTTTCTAATTTTTCTAGAGAATCCAACAATTCTCATTTTTATACAGACTCAATTTTCATAATGTATATAATTGTTGAATCACTATGTTGTAGACTTAAAATTAAAATAATATTGTATTTCAATCATCCGTCAATAAAACAGTGTTAATAAATAAAGAAAAGAAACCTTACAAATTTTAATTGTTGAGAAGGAAATTACACTAAAACAACAAGAAGACCAATTAAAATATTTCTGTAGGCCATATTCTGACTGGGGATACTAGCTTGCAATCTCTGGACTCCAAGGTTCCTTTCAGTTGTTTTTGTTTATGGCTTTATTATATTAAAGATCAAATTAATTCAAATAGTGGGAGATGCCATTAATTCTTAGGCTTTGGAGTAAAGCAGAGTGACTAAAAGTATGGAATTTGGAATCAGACAGCCTGGTTTTGTCTCAGAAGTTACCTTGAGTAAATTATAAGACCTCTCTGCCCTTCAGTTTTATCTTCTGTAAAATAAGAATAACAGTAATTACATCATAGTGTTGTAAGGATTAACTGAAATGTTACTTGTAAATCACTTAAAGCAGTCTCTGTCCCATAGCAACTAGTTAATAGATACTATTAGCATGAAAATGGTATTTGTGATAAACTAGTTCATCAACTGAATTTTGGATGAATTAAAGCCAGGAAGATGATCAAGGAGGCTGACTAATGAGATAAGTATAAATAAGTGTCTTTAAAAGTGAAAATAAAATGCCAGATATGGGAGACATTATAAGAAGAGAATTGTTAGGATTTGATGATAGACAGGATTAGGGATGTTACAATGTTTTGCCTATAATTAAAAAATTCTAAGCAGCTTCACTTTTCACAGTTGATGCCTTTCTCATTATTTGGGGAATTTTAATTACCTTGAAGTTCTGATTTTGTATTTGTGTCTGACACATCTTTTTCTAATGAAAAAGTGTATCTGAAATTTAATGTCTTCTTACATTTTTTAGTGCAAAACAAAAAATAAAACAAAAACATCACCAGGACTAGGTGTGGTTATCATGTTCTTATTATAAATGGGGATCCATTTGTGGTTGTTATATGTCAGGTTATTTATAGTGAATCAAAATTACTTTAAAGATTATTAATTTAATAAATGCATGATAAAATCTTTGAATTTCATGGCTGATTTAATAGATGTTATACTGCTGGTGTCTCTATGTCTTTTTAATATTTAAAAGAACTACATCACAGATCCCTGCTACATTACACAAGTCTGGTTGATCTGGATATTCTCTTGCCCTTGGACCCTTCCTCCATGGTTGGTGGGGCAGATCATTCTTCTGCCTACTCAGGGATATGTCCCTGACCTCTTCTTAGCCCATTTGTCTGTGGATCAATTCTCCTGATTTCTTTCTTTAACTCTCTTTTCCTTTATTAGCCCAGTTTAGGCACCTAGTCTCTTGACTACTACAGACATGTGAACTTGTAACTTAAGGAATACAATTTTTACTTAAACTCAGGTTGACTATTAACACAAAAGCCATGATACAGAATAAATAAATGAGAAGGTATAATTTTGGAAGAAGAACTAATATAAGAGGCAAGGAAGGAGGGAGAGAGCAAGCAGGCTCCTTAGAAAGACAAAGATACTAAAGAGAGAAGTATACAGAGTTTGAGACCTGTGAAGAATAAATAGAGGGAGAGAGAGGTTATTGCTGACAAGAGAACAATAGTAATGTTTTCCTCTCATATATCTTGCATTATAATTTGTAAGAAAGTTAAACTGAATGCTCACTGAGAGGAAAGACCCTGTCTTAGTCATCTTTGTATCAGTTAGAGTTCATAACACTTTATAATACAAAAAAATGTGCTCAGTAAATATTTGACAGATAAACAAATATTTAATGTTTCTGCTCTCACCCTGTGAAAAGCAACCAGTGAAACATTTTGTACAACTCAATTTTAGTTTATCATATAATCATTATTACCATTTATTTAGTGCTTATTAAGTACCAGGCATGGGGTAAACAATTTACAATTATTATTTCATTTTTAATTCTTACAACAGTTCTGTGAGTTAGGGAATATTATTGTTCCCAAGTTTAGAGATGGTAAGTGACTTTTCTAAAGTTACACTAAAAATTATTGGATTGCCATCCCATTTTGATCTGACTCTCCTTTCCTCTTGATACTTACTTGTCAGACTCCTTGCTTCAATATTTCCATTGGACTTAGACCAACAAATAGATACTAATGTTTCCACACGTTTTTTATTGCTTCACAGAATTAAATATTATTGATAACTCTATAAAACATGTTCAAATTAAGATTATTATAATAAAGCATTCCTTGTTCATTGGTTATGATATAAACTCCTTAGAGTCAATAATTCAAAACAAAATTGAATCAACCTGTCATTGAAATAGCCTGTTTTGGATGTGCTATAGACTCAGAAAAGAAATAAAGGGGAGGAAATGAAAATAAAATAAAAACATTTTTAAAAAGGGTAGGCATTTTTCTGAAGTAATGTGGGGCATTAGGTATGTAGGAGGGAGATAGTAAGAGAATGGTGAATGGACAGGTGGCTCGCAAGTGAGCTAAGTAAACATCAGATGTTAGTGTTTCATTTATCGTAGAAGAATAAGTGGGATATATGAGCTGAATTCTTTTGGCTGTATGAACTTACACAGTGTATGCATAGTTACTTCTGAAAGGGTACTCAATATCAATGTTTATTAATATTATTTAGGTCATAAACCCCTTTGAAAGTCTGACAAAAGTTGAGGACCCTCTTGTCAAATACACATATATACCAAATCTTGCATACAATTTGAGGGGTGTTCCAGATCCCCTAAATAGCCTCTGTAGATCTTAGGCTGAGAATCCATACACTTATTAGGATGTCAAATCTAGATGGCTAACAGATAAATGTATTTAATTGAGAAGATGACAAAGGAGAAAAGATAGTAGCAAAAAACCCTAATTTCACAACAAAGAAACAGATACCATTATACACAATGTACTTACTAAAAATTTTACCCAGGGTCTAAAATCCCTAGTGCCAAGGGATACTATAAAGATAAATCCAGTGATCAATTTTCTACTGAAACAGTCAGTAGGAACTTCTACTTAATCAAGGTTCAACTCATTAAAAGGATGTAAAAGAACTAAATGCACCAATCAAAAAACATGGTGTGGCAGAATGGATAAAGAAATTACACCTATCTCTATGCTTCCTGCAAGATACTCATTTCAGACCTAAAAACATATACATAGACTGAAAGTGAAGGGATGGAAAAAGATATTTCATACAAGTAAAAAGGAGAAAGAAGCAGGAGTATCAATACTAATATCAGACAAAATATACTTCAAAACAAAAAAGTAACAAGAGACAAAGAAGGACACTCCATAATGATGAAGGGATTATTACAAGAAGATATAACAACTGCAAATATTTGTGCACCCAACATAAGACTACATAAATATATAAAACACTAACAGAAATAAAGGGGGGAAAAAGAAAGCAATACAATCATACTAGGTGATTTTAACACCACACATATCATTAGACAGATCATCCAGACAGAAAATAAATTAAGGCACAGAACAACACATTAGATCAAATGGACTTAATGGATACATACATAGAATTATACCCAAAAACAGCAGGATACACATTTTTTTATTTTGGTATGATTAATCTACAATTACATGAGGAACATTATGTTAACTAGACACCTCCCATTACCAAGCCCCCCGCCACAAACCCCGTTACAGTCACTGTCATTATACATGCTACTCATAATGCCCCCTTTCATTTTCCCCCCCTTATCCCTCCCTTCCCACCCATCCTCCCCAGTCCCTTTCCCTTTGGTAACTGTTAGTCCATTCTTGAGTTCTGTGAGTCTGATGCTGTTTTGTTCTTCAGTTTTTCTTTGTTCTTAAAGACCACATATGAGTGAAATCATTTGGTACTTGTCTTTCTCTGCCTGGCTTATTTCACTGAGCATAACACCCTGTAGCTCCATCCATGCTGTTGCAAATGGTAGGATTTGTTTTCTTCTTATGGCTGAATAATATTCCATTGTGTATATGTACCACATCTTCTTTATCCATTCATCTGCAGATGGACACTTAGGTTGTGCCCATTTCTTGGCTATTGTAAATAGTGCTGCGATAAACATAGGGATGCATCTGTCTTTTTCAAATTGGGTTGCTGCATTATTAGGGTACATTCCTAGGAGTGGAATCCTGGGTGAAATGGTATTTCTATTTTGAGTTTTTTGAGGAACCTCCATACTGTTTCCACAATGGTTGAACTACTTTATATTCCCACCAGCATTTTAGGAGGGTTCCCCTTTCTACACAACCTCGCTAACATATGTTTGTCTTTTGGGTGGTGGCGATCCTTACTGGTGTGAGGTGATATCTCATTGTGGTTTTAATTTGCATTTCCCTGATGACTAGTGATGTGGAGGATCTTTTCATGTGTC
Source organism: Manis pentadactyla (assembly GCF_030020395.1). Taxonomy (NCBI): domain Eukaryota; kingdom Metazoa; phylum Chordata; class Mammalia; order Pholidota; family Manidae; genus Manis; species Manis pentadactyla. The sequence goes on from NC_080038.1 coordinate 73,000,517, forward strand.
TGTTGGCCATCTGAATTTCTTCTCTGGAGAACTGTCTGTTCAGCTCCTCTGACCACTTTTTTATTGGATTATTTGCCTTTTGTTTGTTGAGGTGATGAGGTCTTTATCTATTTTGAGTGTCAACCCTTTATCAGATATATCCTTTATGAATATATTCTCCTATACTGTAGGATGCCTTTTTGTTCTATTGGTGGTGTCCTTTGCTGTACAGAGTCTTTTCAGCTGAATATAGTCCCACTTGTTCATTTTTGCTTTTCTTTTTCCTTGCCTGGGGAGATATGTTCATGAAGAGGCCACTCATGGTTATGTCCAAGAGATTTTTGCCTATGTTTCTTTCTAAGAGTTTTATGGTTTCATGACTTACATTCAGGTCCTTGATCTATTTCAAATTTCCTTTTGTGTATGGGGTTAGACAATGATCCAGTTTCATTCTCTAACATGTAGCTGTCCAGTTTTGTGAACACCACCTGCTGAAGAGGCTGTCATTTCCTCATTGTATGTCCATGGCTCCTTTATTGTATATTAATTGACCATATATGTTTGGGTTAATATCTGGACTCTCTATCCTGTTCCACTGGTCTGTGGGTCTGTTTTTGTGCCAGTACCAAATTGTCCTGATTACTGTGGCTTTGTGGTAAAGCTTAAAGTTGGCAAGTGAGATCCCCCACACACTTTATTCTTCCTTATCAGGATTGCTTTTGTTATTCGGGATCTTTGGTAGTTCCATATGAATTTTAGAACTATTTCTTCCAGTTCGTTGAAGAATCCTGTTGGTATTTTCATAGGTATTGCATTGAATCTGTAGATTGCTTTAGGCAGGATGGGCATTTTGACAATATTAATTTTTCTAGCCAATAGCATGGGATGAGTTTCCATTTGTTAGTGTCCTGTTTAATTTCTGGAAAGAGTGTCTTGTAGTTTTCAGGGTATAGGTCTTTCACTTCCTTGGTTAGGTTTATTCCTAGGTATTTTATTCTTTTTGATGCAATTTGAATGGAATTGTTTTCCTAATTTCTCTTTCTGCTAGTTCATCATTAGCATATAGGAATGCAACAGATTTCTGTGTGTTAATTTTGTATCCTGCAACATTGCTGAATTCAGGTATTAGTTCTAGTAGTTTTGGAGTGGAGTCTTTAGGGTTTTTTATGGACCATATCATCTCATCTGCAAATAGTGACAGTTTGACTTCTTCTTTACCAATCTGGATGCGTTGTATTTCTTTGTTTTGTCTGATTGCCATGGCTAGGACCACCAGTACTATCTTGAATAACAGTGGGGAGAGTGGGCATCCATGTTGTGTTCCTGATCTTAGAGGTAAAGCTTTCAGCTTCTTGCTGTTCAGTATGATGTTGGCTGTGGGTTTGTTATATATGGTCTTTATTATGTTGAGGTACTTGCCTTATATATACCCATTTTGTTGAGAGTTTTTGTCATGAACGGATGTTGAATTTTGTCGACTGCTTTTTCAGTGTCTATGGAGATGATCACATGGGTTTTTTTTCCTTCTTTTTGTTTATGTGGTGGATGATGTTGATGGATTTTCGAACGGTGTACCATCCTTGCATCCCTGAGATGAATCCCACTTGGTCATGGTGCATGACCCTGTTGATGTACAAAAGTCTCTCCCCAACATCTAAAAAGAAAATTTAAAACATGAATATGCCATGGCATTAAGTAGGGTATCTGAGAAAGGAACTGACTCAATTAATAAAATACTACATCATTCTACTGACCACATGGTTGCCAAAGTAAGAGAATTTTATGAAAGGTATGCCTCATAGTTACACCACATTTTTATATTTTTATATTTTCATTATTTCTTGCACACATCGTTTTCACATCTTTTTAAAATTTTTACACATAAGACTAGTTTATTATTGTTGGTTTAATAAAAAATATGTCTTTTTGATTTATCACAATAAAATATAATAGTAGTTTATGCTTTTAGTCTACTTGGGTGCATTCTTTTCAATATTAATTTTTATGAAAATGTAATTTATACACAATATTATATTGGTTTCATATGAACAACTTAGTGATTCATCAATTATATACATTACTAAATGCTCACCATGATAAGTGCAGTTACTATTGTTACCATACAAAGATATTACAATTTTATGGGCTATATTTCTGTTTGCACATCTTGCTAGGGAATTAACATTCACTTTTCAAAGACAAAGTTGTGATAAGAATGTTAGGAAACAGTTAAACTGAGTTAATGAAAATAAGAACAATGTCTTATTTCTATCCCTCTCCATGACATCTATTATGTTTTTCATATAGCAGACACCAAATTAAAAGTATTTCAATGAACTTGCTGTATGATCTTCAATAAATACCTTCCCTTTCCTTTTCTGTACCTCAATTTTCTTATCTGTAAAATGAAAGAATTGTATGTGCTATTTTTTTAACTCTTACAAATCCATTCTAAGAAGATGTAGTATTATCTCCTTTCCAATTTTTTCAAGTTATGAGAAATTTTCTTTTACTTTTTCAGAGCTATTAACAAATTATCATCATCTATGGCATACTATTAAGCAATGTAACAGAATTACCCAGAAGGAAATATAATCTAAGGTGACACACGGACATTTGGGCAGAATTACTTAATCAAATTTAAGGAAATCTTTTAAAAACTTAGTACCCCAGGCACTGGGGAGTCTTCAAGGGGAGATACAGTGGACTTTCAGCCATAAATACAAAAGTATTTCAACATTTTAATAGCTAGTATGGCTGTACTTTGTGCATACCTGCTGAAAATTAGCCATAGTAGTTCCAGTTCTAGATATCAGGGAACACTGAGCCAAAAAATATTATCTGCACCATTCATTGGTGGATAATGCTGTTGCCTACATAACTGGATTTCAGCATCTCTTCAATTAGCAAAAGAAAAATAAATAAATTGGATATCACCAGAATTGAAACTTCTGTGTATAAGGAAATTATGGTATATCCATATGATGGAATCTTATATGACTATAAAAAGGTATGAAGTACTGATACATGCTGCAGCACAAATGAACCTCAAAAATATTAAGTTAATACACCCAGATACAAAGGACCACATATTTTATGTGTCTATTTATATGAAATGTCCAGAATAGGCAAATCAATAGAGACAGAAAGTAAGTTAATGGTTGCCAGGGGCTTAGGGGAGTAGTTGGGTGGAAATGAGAAGTGACTGCTAACAGGTAATGATTTCTTTTGAAGTGATGAAAATATTTCAAAAATCACTGTGGTGATGGTTACCCAATTCTGAATATACTAAAAACCACTGAACACACTTTAAATGGGTGAATTATATGATATGTGGATAATCTTTCCATAAAGATACACACACACACAGAAATTTGACTATGTGATGGGCCACTGATTAACAGCTGCTATTGAAATTTGATTTGCTTTTGATTTACTCTACCACTGTATTATAGCACTTTGTAATTCAAAACACCCCAAGTGTTCTGGAATTCAATATGTGAGAATCCTGAATTTCTTTAGACTATGTGTCATGGAGCCACAGTCACTGCCAACATTAAGTCTCTCAAGAGGAGTTACTGATTTTTGAAAGCATTTCAGGAAAGGGTAGGCAGGAAGAAAAATTTTAAGTATGGGTTTCCAAAACATACTCTAGGCAGAAACTTTTTCTCCTGGCTTTAAGGTGAAAATTAGGAGACAATAACTTTGGGAAATATTTAAATCTATCTTTTCACCTCTTCCATATCACATTTTTCAGAGTAATATACAATATGTACGGTAGTATAGGTACTTTATAATTTTTAAAGTAATTTTATAGGCAATTTAAAACTTAGAAATAAGGCCTTTCCAAAACTATACTCAGTAATGAGTATCTGGGGAAACTTAGGAACACTTATGTCCAGTAAGGTGACTCTGATGTAGTTCCAGCAGAACATGATTGTACCAAAATCCTTAAATTGGGACACAAAGACAAAAACAACTTACATATTACTCTCTAGTTATAGAAAGCCTGTGGACTAAATGGAGATGATCTGCAAGAAGTCTAAGGAAGACTGTGACTTTAGAGGTTGAGGAATTTCCAGTGTTTCTCTCTATAACCCACTAGGAGAGAGAGAACTCCAACCAGCTGGCTCAAGTATTCCAGTTCCCCTTAGGCCTATTCTTTCGGTGGAGATGGGCTTATCACATTATCTCAACTTAATGTGTGGCTTAGTCATTCAAGTCATCTAGTTCCAACTCCCTGTCCTTACTCTGGTACTAGGTTTGCCAGGCAAACTCCTGGAAAGTAACGGTAAAAGCTATTTGGAGTAAAAAGTAAAACAGAATTTGAATGTCAGTTTTAATTTACTATATTTGTAAACTTGGAAATCTTGTTAAACCTCTCTGAACCTCAGGTGTTTTGTTTTTTATTTTAAAAATAGTCATCATAATAATGTCTCATTGTATACAATAAATGAAGTAACAATCATAAAGCATCTAGCACGGTGTCTGGAAAATAGTAAGTAGTAAATATATTATTAGTAGTTATTAGTTATAGTGGTGAAATGAGAAAACATGCTGATTAGCCAGTATGATAACCTGTCTTGGGAAAGATGATTATTGATGTCAATGAAGAAAATTCTTGCTTAAGTATCGATGTATTTTTTATTTTTGATTAATTTGTGTCAGTTTCTCAGGACACATTGCACCAAAGTATCAACTGCCAAAAATAACAGTCTCTGGTGACCCATCCAAGTTGGAGAGTGTCATAGGAGCCCTGATGGAGCATTAAGCTAGTATCAGACACAAAAGTTCTTGTCTCCCTAACTGTACTAATTTCATATAATCATCACAGCCCAGTGAGATAAATAGGACTATTACCTCATATTGCAGATAATATAACTGAAGTACAGAGCTTAAATGACTTGCCCATTACATAGCCTGGAATTGGTAGAGCTAGGAGTCAAACACAGATATTTTGTTTTCACACCCTATGTTAATTCCATTATATGTAAGATACAGTAACTTTTGGTATTATCATGCAAATGAATGCTGTCAATATTATTAAATGAAAGTGAGGGAAATTAAATTAGTCTGGATAAATTATTTAAAAGGCACCTTCTCTTTGGTTTTACATAAGATTACTTTTGACTAAATTATTCAAATTGCTTTAAAGTTAGTATTTCTGTAGCAAAGAATAACTTATAGTAGGAAAAAAACATAGCTCACATAAATCTAGAGCAGGAAAGTATGCCTCACAGATCATCTCCTTAGTGATTCTTTATCATAGCTGGCTGCATATTTTAATAACCTGGAGAAATTTTTTAAATGATGACTATGCCCAATGCAGAACAATACAATCAAACTGGGGAGGAGTCCCTGAATATATAATTTTAAAAGCTCCCAAGATGATTCTCATGTGTAACCAGAGTTGATAACACCTGATTAGCCCAGCTCCCTCATTTAGCAAAGCATGATGACCTCTAACTGGAGTCTTAGCTAATGCATTAAAGATAATTAAACATATCTATAATATCCATATTGCTCATGAAAAATCTTTCACTCAAATTATTATTGATAGTATCACCTATTTTGCATGTGTTGACTTTACAAAAATAAGGTCTTCAATTAGCATAATCCAGTAGTGTCTTGAAGAAAAGGCCTTGGAAGTTCTATTAACTCTTTGCTCAAGAGGAGGTATGAACTTGCAAAGGAAGATGTGAACCAGAATGTTTAGGGAGAGACACCACCTCTGCTTTTGGCTGTTGCTTTTCATAAGTTTTAAAGGTGAGCTAATGTATAGGCAAGGTGGAATGGAGCAGCTGTAAAGAGCTAAGACAGATGTCAGGATGTAGTTCAATAGACAACAATTTTTAGTTTTGCCTCACTGTTCAATTTGAAGTAAATTCCCAGAATATTGGAGACATACATATTTAAACATAAGAATATATATTCTAACACCAGGTAAAAATCAGTTTTGATCACCTATGGGGGATTATTCATGATCTGTTTGGGATAGATAATCAAGAGCTAATTCCAAACACTGCTTTTTGTTTGTTTGTTTGTCGGTATCATTAATCTACAATTATAAGAGCAACATTACGGTTACTAGACTCCCCCCATCATCAAGTCCTCACCACACACCCCATTACAGTCACTGTCCATCAATGTAGTAAGATGCTATAGAATCACAGCTTGTCTTCTCCATGTTGTACAGCCGTCCCTGTGCCCCCCACTACATTATGTCTGCAAATCGTAATGCCCCTTTTCCTCCTTATCCCTCCCTTCCCACCCACCCTCCCCAGTCCCTTTCCCATTGGTGACTGTTAGTCTATTCGTGTGTTCTGTGAGTCTGCTGCTATTTTGTTCCTTCAGTTTTTTTCTTTGTTCTTATACTCCACATATGAGTGAAATCATTTGATACTTGTCTTTTTCTGCTTGGCTTATTTTACTGAGCATAATACCCTCTAGCTCCATCCATGTTGTTGCAAATGGTAGGATATGTTTTTTTCTTATGGCTGAATAATATTCCATTGTGTATATGTACCACATCTTATTTATCCATTCATCTACTGATGGACACTTAGATTGCTTCCATTTCTTGGCTACTGTAAATAGTGCTGCAATAAACATAGGGGTGTTTGGTTTTGAATTTTTGTACTTACATGTGTTTTTTGTTGTGTGTGTATTTATTTTTTATTTTATTTATTTACTTACTGAGTGAAGAATGGTTAATATAAAATATTATATATTTGAAAAATATATAACATAGTGGTTCTACTGTTATCTATATTATTAAATGCTCACCCCAACTAGTGTAGCTACTATCTGTCAAAATATAAATATGTTACATAATTACTGACTAAATTCTCAGCGCTGTATTTTCATCTCAAATAAGATGTGGTACATATATACATACAATGGAATATTACCCATAAAAAGAAAGAAATCTTACCATATGCAATAACATTGATGGACATAAGGGGTATTATTCTAAGTGAAATAAGCAAGCCTGAGAAAGACAAATACCATGTGATTTCACTTATATATTGAATCTGTGAACAAAACAAATGAACAAAACAGCAGCAGATTCATAGACACTGAGATGTGACTTGTGGTTACTATGGTGAAGGGGTTAGTTTGGGTGGTTGAAATAAATCAAGGGAATAAAGAGGCATAAAATTTCAAACATAGTATTTTTATTTTTCTCTTGTAGTTGATAAACAATATCATATTGGTTTCTGCTATACAACATAGTGATTTGACAGTTATCTACATTATTAGATGCTCACCCCAACTAGTGTTTTTATCTGTCAACACAGAAATATGTTATAGAATTATTGACTATAATCTCTATGCTATATGTCCATCCCTGTGGCTAACTTACATTATGATTGAGATTTTGTGCTTTTCTTCCCATTTACCTGTTTCACCCATCCACCCCAATCCCTCCAACAAGATAACCACCAATCATCTCTCAGTGTCTATGAGTCTACTGCTCTTTTATTTTTTTTGGTTTTATTTTGGTTTATTTTTAGATTCCACTTAGTGGAATAATATATTATATGTCTTTCTATGCCTTGCTTATTTTACTTAGCACAATACCCTCTAGTTTCATCCATGTTATTGTAAAAGGTAAGATTTCTTTTTATGGCTGAATAATATTCCATTGTATATATGTACCACACTTCTTTATTCATTCATCTATTGAGGGGCACTTTGGTTGTGTCCATATTTTGTCTATTGAAAATAAAATAGTATATATAGCAGTGTATATATTTTTTTCAATCAGAGATTTTGTATTATTTAGGTAAAATACTAGAAGTGGAATTATTGGGTAATATGGTATTTCTGTTTTCAGTTTCTTGAGGAATTTCCATGTTGCTTTCTATAGTGGCTGTACCAATTTATATTACCATCAAGAGTGTAGAAGGGTACCCTTTTCTTCAACTTCTCACCAATACTTATTATTTCTTGTCTTTGGATAGTGCCCATACTGACTGCTGTAAGGTGATATCTTATTGTTACTTTGATTTTTTGATTTGCATTTATATGATGATTGGCAATGTGGAGTAGCCACTCACGTGTCTGTTGGCCATCTGTATGTCTTATTTGGACAACTATAGGGACCTCTGCCCATTTCTTAATCTAGTTATTTCTTTTACTTTTTGTTGTTGAGTCATATGAGTTATTCATATTTTGGATATTAGCACCTTATAATATTTGAAATATGTTATCCCATAGAGTAGGTGGATTTATCCAAATTTTTATGATTTCCTTTAATGTAAACAATCATTTAGTTTGATATAGTCCTACTTGTTTATTTTTGCTTTTGTTTCCCTTGCCTGGGGAGATGTAACCAGAAAAAATTGCTCATGTTGATGTTCAAAAGATCCTGCCTATATTTTCTTTTAATAATTTTATGGTTTCATCTCTTAAATTCAGGTGTTAAATGCATGCTGAGCATAGTTTTGTGTATAGTGTTAGGTAGTGATCTAGTTTCATTCTCTTGCATGTAGCCGTCCAGGATTCCCAACACCCTTTATTGAAGATACTGTCATTTCTCCTTTGTCATATATTAATTGACCATGTATGCATGGCATTATTCCTAGGCTCTCTATTCTGTTCCATTGATCTATGAGTCTGTTATGGCAGTGCATACTATTTTAATCACTGTAACTTTGTAGTAGAGCGTGAAATCAGGGAGATCAGAGAGTGTGATACCCCAGCTATTTTTCTTTTTTCTCAAGATAGCTTTGGCTACTCAGGGTCTTTTGTGGTTCCATATAATTTAAGGATTCTTTAATCTTATTCATTGAAAGGTGCCATTCATATTTTCATAGGGATCACATTAAATCTGTAAATCACTTCGGGTAAAATGGCCATTTGGACAATATTAATTCTTCTTATCCAAGATCATGGGATATATTCCCATTTATTTGTGTCTACTCAAATTTCCTTCGTCAGTCTTGTCTAGTTTTGAGAGTACAAGTCTTTCACCTATTTGGTTAGGTTTATTCTTAGATATTTATTCTTTTTGATGCAATTGTAAATGGAATTCTTTCTTGATTTTTCTTTCTCCTAGTTCATTGTTATTATACAGGAATGCAACACATTTCTGTGTATTGGTTTTATGTCCAGCAACTTCATGGAATCCATTTATTGGTTGTAATAGTTTTTTGGTAGAGTCTTTGCAGTTTTAATATAGCATTCTGACATCTCCAAATAGTGAGTTTTATTTCTTCCTTAAAAATTTTGATGTATTTTATCTCTTTTTCATGTCTGATAGTCATGCCTAGGACTACCAGTACTATCTTGAATAAGAGTAGTGAAAGCAGTCATCCTTCTATTGTTCCTGATCTTACATGAAAAGCTTTCAGCTTTTTGCCATTGAATATTGAATATGATGTTATCTTCTTTTTTTTTCTTTGAGAGGGCATATCTCATATTTATTGATCAAATGGTTGTTAACAACAATAAAATTCTGTATAGGGGACTCAATGCTCAATGTACAAGTTCTTACATGGTGAACAGGTACTTACATAGTGAATAAGTTCTTACATGGTGAACAGTGCAAGGGTAGTCATCACAGAAGCTTTTGGTTTTGATCACGCATTATGAACTATAAACAATCAGGTCAAATATGAATATTCATTTGATTTTTATACATGATTTACATGTGAATCCCACATTTCTCCCTTATTATTATTACTATTTTTTTAAATAAAATGCTGAAGTGGTAGGTAGATGAAAGATAAAGGTAGAAAACATAGTTTAGTGCTATAAGAGAGCAAATGTAGATGATCAGGTGTGTGCCTGTAGACTAGACAAGGGCAATAAAACATCCACGGATGCAGAAGATTTCTCTCAAAACAGGGGGGGTGAGGTTCTAAGCCTCACCTCTGTTGATCCCCAATTTCTCACCTGATGGCCCCCCTGCGACTGGGCCTGTCTTAGGATGTTCCTCCCTTGAGGAATCTTACCCATCTCTGGTTAACCAGTCATCTTCCGGGGACATACAGGGAAATGTAAAGTTGGTAAGTGAGAGAGAGGCAATATTGTTTGAAAAGGTTAGCTTTTTACTTCTTTGCAGATTTATGCCCTGTGGCTTTTATGACCAGTATTTGTCTTGAGGTATCTTTACCACTTGGAAGAATTATGATACTCGGTAAATTCGATATGAGGCACGAATTCTACTTAAGGGTTGTAAATAGGAAGGAAGAAGAAAAGCTACAGGAGTAGCAGATGGAAGAAAACATGGCAAGATTGATTATTTCTTTGACATATCTTCTTGTAGAGTAACTTAAGCATGTACAGGTTTTAAACTACTAATTTAATTGCATACACACATTAACATAATAGGAATAAAGTTACATAACCAAAGCAGACCTATAATTACCAGTCATCTCCAGTGAAACCAAGAAAACCAGTTAGGCACCCTAGGCATTTGTGAAAACTTATCTATGATATGGTGGATATTGTCCAACTGAACTTGAACAGTCTGAGAGAAATCAGACAAATTAAAACAACCCATTCCTGGGGACTGTTCACATCCCGTATGTTCTTTTAACAGTAGATAGTCTGTAATCGTAAGATTTTGGAGCGCTACAACTTGCACTTCTCCTAATTCTTGGTTGAGTTCCAAAAGTATAGATCCAGTCAAATTTGTTGTTTTACTGTATGCACAGGCCAGGTTAGATAACTCCTTCATTCCAATGGCAAGTCCAGGAACTGGTGGGATGAATGCAGCTACAACTGCAGCATCGCCTGGATCTTTGTTGAGGTTTTTTGATGATCATCTTCTGGTATGACTCTTCCAGAGGGTGCTGATGTTGGAAGTTCTTCTTCATATCATATCATAGTTCATTTTCTGGGTAGACAAATTAGGCTTTGATCCTCTGTATAAACACAAACAGACCCTTTGCCCACACTTTGATATGCCCTTTATACCATTGTGTAGAACTCATTGGATGTCACCACACAGGAGCTGCTTTTTTTTTTAAGAGAAAGGAATATTATCAGAAAAATGTACCTCCATAGCCAATCATGGGACACCCATTAAGTGATCAAAATTAAGGATATTTAAAGCATGGATTAGTCGTTGATTTACAGTTAGTTTTATCCTATCAGGGAGTAATTCCCCTTTTCTTTATTTCTTTATTTTTCTTTTTCTTTTTTTGTTACCATTAACCTACACTTACATGAAGAATATTATGTTTACTAGGCTCTCCCCTATACCAGGTTCCCCCTATAAACTCCTTTACAGTCACTGTCCATCAGCATAGCAAAATGTTGTAGAATCAATGCTTGTCTTCTCTGTGTTGCACAGCCCTCCCCTTTCTCCCCCCATGTTATGCATGCTAATCATAATATCCCCTTTCTTCTTCCCCCCTTTATCCCTCCTTACCCACCCATCCTCGCCAATCCCTTTCCCTTTGGTACCTGTTAGTCCATTCTTGGGTTCTGTGATTCCGCAGCTGTTTTGTTCCTTCAGATTTTCCTTTGTTCTTATACTCCACAGATGAGTGAAATCATTTGGTATTTCTCTTGCTCCACTTGGCTAATTTCACTGAGCATAATACCCTCCAGCTCCATCCATGTTGCTGCAAATGGTAGGATTTGCCCTCTTCTTATGGCTGAGTAGAATTCCATTGTGTATATGTACCACATCTTCTTGATCCATTCATCTACCGATGGACATATAGGTTCCTTCCAATTCTTGGCTATTGTAAATAGTGCTGCAATAAACATAGGGGTGCATCTGTCTTTCTCAAACTTGATTGCTGCGTTCCTAGGGTAAATTCCTAGGAGTGGAATTCCTGGGACAAATGGTAAGTCTGTTTTGAGCATTTTGATGAACCTCCATACTGCTTTCCACAATGGTTGAACTAATTTACATTCCCACCAGCAGTGTAGGAGGGTTCCCCTTTCTCCACAGCCTCGCCAACACTTGTTGTTGTTTGTCTTTTGGATGGCAGCCATCATTACTGGTGTGAGGTGACACCTCATTGTAGTTTTAATTTGCATTTCTCTGATAATTAGTGACGTGGAGCATCTTTTCATGTGTCTGTTGGCCATCTGTATTTCTTTTTTGGAGAACTGTCTGTTCAGTCCCTCTGCCCATTTTTTAATTGGATTATTTGTTTTTCGTTTGATGAGGCATGTGAGCTCTTTATATAATTTCGACGTCAAGCCTTTATCAGATCTGTCATTTACAAATATATTCTCCCATACTGTAGGTTTCCTTTTTGTTATATTGATGGTGTCTTTTGCTGTACAGAGCTTTTCAGCTTAATATAGTCCCACTTGTTCATTTTTTCTGTTGTTTTCCTTGCCCAGGGAGATATGTTCAAGAAGAGAGCAATCATGTTTATGTCTAAGAGGTTTTTGCCTATGTTTTTTTCCAAGAGTTTAATGGTTTCATGACTTACATTCAGGTCTTTGATCCATTTTGAATTTACTTTTGTATATGGGGTTAGACAATGGTCCAGTTTCATTCTCCTACATGTAGCTGTCCAGTTTTGCCAGCACCATCTGTCGAAGAGACTGTCATTTCCCCATTATATGTCCATGGCTCCTTTATCGAATATTAATTGATCATATATGTTTGGGTTAATGTCTTGAGTCTCTAATCTGTTCCACTGGTCTGTGGCTCTCTTCTTGTGCCAGTGCCAAATTGTCTTGATTACTATGGCTTTGTAGTAGAGCTTGAAGCTGGGGAGTGAGATCCCCCCCACTTTATTCTTCTTTCTCAGGATTGCTTTGGCTATTCGGATTCTTTGGTCTTTCCATATTAATTTTTAAACTATCTGTTCCAGTTCGTTGAAGAATGTTGCTGGTAATTTGGTAGGGATTGCATCAAATCTGTATATTGCTTTGGGCAGGATGGCCATTTTGACTATATTAATTTTTCCTAGCCAAGAGCATGGGATGAGTTTCCATTTGTTAGTGCCCTCTTTAATTTCTCTTAACAGTGTCTTGTAGTTTTCAGGGTATAGCTCTTTCACTTCCTTGGTTAAGTTTATTCCTACGTATTTTATTCTTTTTGATGCAATTGTGAATGGATTTGTTTTCCTGATTTCTCTTTCTATTGGTTCATTGTTAGTGTATAGGAAAGCCACAGATTTCTCTGTGTTAATTTTGTATCCTGCAAATTTGCTGTATTCCAATATCAGTTAGAGTAGTTTTGGAGTAGAGTCTTTAGGGATTTTTATGTTCAATATCATGTCATCTGCAAATAGTGACAGTTTAACTTCTTTACCAATCTGGATTCCTTGTATTTCTTTGTTTTATGTAATTGCCATGGCTAGGACCTCCAGTACTATGTTAAATAACAGTGGGGAGAGTGGGCATCCCTGTCTTGTTCCCGGTCACAGAGGAAAAGCTTTCAGCTTCTCGCTGTACAGTATGATGTTGGCTATGGGTTTATCATATATGGCCTTTACTATGTTGAGGTACTTGCCCTCTATACTCATTTTGCTGAGATTTTTTATCATGAATGGATGTTGAATTTTGTCAAATGCTTTTTCAGCATCTATGGAGATGGTCATGTGGTTTTTGTCTTTCTTTTTGTTTATGTGGTGGATGATGTTGATGGATTTTTGGATGTTGTACAATCCTTGTATCCCTGGGATGAATCCCACTTGGTCGTGGTGTATGATCCTTTTGATATATTTTTAACTCAGTTTGCTAATATTTTATTGAGTATTTTTGCACCTACATTCATCAGGGATATTCGTCTGTAATTTTCTTTTTTAATGGGGTCTTTGCCTGGTTTTGGTATTAGGGTGATATTGGCTTCATAGAATGAGTTTGCGAGTAATCCCTCCTCTTCTATATTTTGGAAAACTTTAAGGAGAACGGGTATTATATCTTCTCTGTATGTCTGATAAAATTCTTAGGAAAATCCTTCTTGCCCGGGAGTTTTGTTCTTGGGTAGTTTTTTGAGTACCACTTCAATTTCTTTGCTGGTCATTGGTTTGTTTAGATTTTGTGTTTCTTCCTTGGTCAGTCTGGGTAGGTTGTATTTTTCTAGGAAGTTGTCCATTTCTTCTAGATTTTCCAGCTTGTTAGCATATAGGTTTTCATAGTATTCTCTAATAATTCTTCGTATTTCTGTTGGGTCCGTCGTGATGTTTCCTTTCTTGTTTCTGATTCTGTTGATGTGCGTTGATTCTCTTTTTCTCTTAATAAGTCTGGTTAGAGGCTTATCTACTTTGTTTACTTTCTCAAAGAACCAGCTCTTGGCTTCATTAACTTTTCTAATGTCTTAGTCTTCTCAATTTTGTTTATTTCTTCTCTGATCTTTATTATGTCTTTCCTTCTGCTGACTTTAGGCCTCATTTGTTCTTCTTTTCCCAATTTTGATAATTGTGATGTTAGACTATTCATTTGGGATTGTTTTTCCTTCTTTAAATATGCCTGGATTGCTATATACTTTCCTCTTAAGACTGCTTTCACTGCATCCCACAGAAGTTGGGGCTTTGTGTTGTTGTGGTCATTTATTTCCATATATTGCTGGATCTCCATTTTAATTTGGTTGTTGATCCATTGACTATTGAGAAGCATGTTGTTAAGCCTCCATGTGTTTGTGAGTCTATTTGTTTCCATTGTACAATTTAATTCTTATTTTATAGCTTTGTTGTCTGAAAAGTTGGTTGGTAGAATTTCAATCTTTTTGCATTTACTGAGGCTCTTTTTGTGGCCTAGTATGTGGTCTATTCTGGAGAATGTTCCATGTGCACTTGAGAAGAATGTGTATCCTGTTGCTTTTGGGTGTAGAGTTCTATAGATGTCTATTAGGTCCATCTGTTCTAGTGTGTTTTTCTGTGCCTCTGTGTCCTTACTTGCTTTCTGTCTGGTGGATCTGTCCTTTGCAGTGAATGGTGTGTTGAAGTCTCCTAAAATGAATGCATTGCATTGTATTTCCTCATTTAGTTCTGTTAGTATTTGTTTCACATATGCCAGTGCTCCTGTGTTGGGTACATATATATTTATAATGGTTATATCCTCTTATTGGACTGAGCCCTTTATCATTATGTAATGTCCTTCTTTATCTCTTGTTACTTTCTTTGTTTTGAAGTCTATTTTGCCTGATACTAGTACTGCAACACCTGCTTTTTTCTCCCTATTGTTTGCATGAAATATCTTTTTCCATCCCATGAGTTTTAGTCTGTGCATGTCTTTGAGTTTGAGGTGAGTCTCTTGTAAGCAGCATATAGATGGGTCTTGTTTTTTTATCCATTCATTGACTCTATGTCTTTTGATTGGTGCATTCAGTCCATTTATGTTTAGGGTGATTATCGATAAGTATGTACTTATTGCCATTTCAGGCTTTAGATTCATTGGTGCCAAAGGTTCCAAGTTACATGCCTTACGATCTAAGAGTCTAACTTAACTCACTTAGTATGCTTTTACAAACATAATCTAAAGGTTCTTTTCTCTTTAGCCTCCTTTTTCTTCCTCCATTCTTTATATATTAGGTATCAAATTCTGTACTTTTTGTCTATCTCTTGATTGACTTTGGGGATAGTCAATTTAATTTTGCATTTGCCTCGCAACCAGCTGCTCCACCCTCCCTACCGTGGTTTTACTACCTCTGGTGACAGCTATCCAACCCTAAGAACACTTCCATCTCTAGTAGTTCCTCCAAAATTGACTGCAGACATGGTTTGTGGGAGGTAAACTGTCTCAGCTTTTCATTATCTGGAAATTGTTTAATCCCTCCTTCAAATTTAAATGATAATCTCACTGGATAAAGTAATCTTGGTTCCAGGCCCTTCTGCTTCATGGCATTAAATACATCATGCCACTCACTTCTGGCCTGTAAGTTTTCTGCTGAGAAGTCTGATGTTAGCCTGATGGGCTTTCCTTTGTATGTGATCTTATTTCTGCCTCTGGCTGCTTTTAACAGTCTGTCCTTATCCTTGATCTTTCCCATTTTAATTACTATGTGACTTCCTTGGGTCCCTTGTGTTGGGAGATCTGTGTATCTCCATGGCCTGACAGCCTGTGTCCTTCCCCAGATTGGGGAAGTTTTCAGCAACAACCTCCTCAAAGACACTTTCTATCCCTTTCTCTCTCTTTTTCTTCTTCTGGTATCCCTATAATGCAAATATTGTTCTGCTTGTTTTGGTCACATAGTTCTCTCAATATTCTTTCATTTTTAGAGCTCCTTTTTTCTCTCTGTGCCTCAGCTTCTTTGTATTCCTCTTCTCTAGTTTTTATTTCATTTATTGTCTCCTCCACCATACCCAACCTGCTTTTAATACCCTCCATCGTGCTCTTCAATGATTGGCTCTCTGACCTGAATTCATTCGTGATTTCTTGGATGTCTTTCCGTACCTCCATTGGCATGTTGATGATTTTTATTTTGAACTCCCTTTCAGGAAGAGTCATTAGGTCTATATCATTTAAATCTTTCTCTGGAGTTGTATTAATAATTTTACTCTGGACAAGTTTCCTTTGGCATTTCATGTTTGTATATGGCGCCCTCTATTGTTCAGAAGCTCTACTCTGGAGCAGCTCAGTCCCTGAAGCAATGTTGGGGTTTGCAGGGGAGTGGTTATGGTACCTAGGGGGAGGAAAGAGCTGTTCCCCGCCTCCTGGCTGCTGTGCCTGTCTCCACTGCCTGAGCCAGTGGGCCAGTCACACAGGTATGTTTTTGTCCCAGAGCAGCTGGGTATGGATCCCTGCTTTCCACAAGCAGCTGGAATCCTAGTCTCCCCAGGAACTCTGCCTGTATTAGCTTTCCAACCTGGTAGTCATGCGAGTCTCATGAAAGCACCATGAAATGTAGGTTTGTGCTCCCAGAGCATATCTCCTGAGCTTGGTATTCAGCAATCACAAGCCTTCCACTCCCTCCCTGATCTGTTTCTCTTCCTCCCACTCATCAGCTGGGGTGGGGGAAGGGCTCAGGTCCCGCAGAGCCACAGCTCTGGTACATTACCCCGTTTGGTGAGGTCTGCTCTTTTCTCCAGGTGTATGCAGTCTTACGCTGTCCTCTTTCCTGTTGCTCTCTCAGGATTAATTGCGCCAATTAAATATTCTAATTGTACCCAGTTTTAGGAGGAAGCCTCTGTCTCTCCTCTCACGCTGCCATCTTTAAATCACTTTCTTTGTTTTGAAGTGTATTTTATCTGATACAAATACTGCAACACCTGTTTTTTTCTCTCTATTGTTTGCATGAAAGATCTTTTTCCATTCCTTCACTTTTAGTCTGTTTATGTCTTTGGGTTTGAGGTGATCTCTTCAGTGCAGCATGTAGATGGGTTTTGCTTTTTTATCCATTCTGTAACTCTGTTTTTTTATTGGTGCTTTCAGTCCATTTACAATTAGGGTGATTATTGATAGTAATATACTTATTGCCATTGCAGACTTTAGATTCGTGAATACCAAAGGTTCAATGACATCTTCTTTTCTATCTGGCAGTCTACCTTAACTCATGTATTACACTCTTATTAACACAGTCTGATGATTCTCTTTTCTCTCCCTTGTTTTTCTTCCTCCTCTACTTTTCATATGTTAGGTGTCATATTCTGTATTGTTTGTGTATCCCTTGACTGACTTTGTGGGTAGCTGACTTAATTTTGCATTTGGTCAGCATTTAGTTGGTCTACTTCTTTTTCTGTTCTTTTATTTTATCTCGTGATAGCTGTTTAGTCTCAGGCACACTTCCATCCACACCAGTCCCTTTAAAATACACTGTAGAGATGGTTTGTGGAAGATAAGTTATGTCAACTTTCACTTATCTAGGAATTTTTTAATCCCTCCTTCAAATTTAAATGTTAATCTTGTTGGGTAGATTATTCTTGGTTCTAGGTCCTTCTGTTTCATTGCATTGAATATATCATGCAATTCTTTTCTGGCCTGTAAGTTTTCTGCTAAGAAGTCTGATGATAGCCTAATGGGTTTTCTTTTGTAGGTTATTTTATCTCTAGCTGTTTTTAATACTCCATCCTTCTCCTTGGTCTCTGACATTTTAATTATTATATATCTTGTTGTTGTCCTCCTTGGGTCCCATGTGTTGGGAGATCTGTGGACTTCCATGGTCTGAGAGACTATTTCCTTTCCCAGATTCCACAAGATTTCAGCAATCATTTCTTTAAAGACACTTTCTGTCCCTTTTTATCTCTCTTCTTCTTCTGGTACCACTATAATGCAAATATTGTTCCATTTAGATTGGTCACACAGTTCTCTTAATATTCTTTCATTCCTAGAGATCCTTTTATCTCTCTCTGCCTCAGCTTTTCTGTATTCCTGTTCTCTGATTTCTCTTCCATTCACTGCCTCCTCTACCTCACTTAATCTGCTTTTAAATCCTTCCATTGTTTGTTTCATTTCAGTTATAACCCTCCTGAATTCATCCCTTTGCTCTTGAATATTTTTCTGTAGCTCCATTAGCATCTTTATGACTTTTATTTTGAATTATTTTTCAGGAATATTGGTGATTTCAGTCTCACTGAGTCCTCTTTCTGTTGTTTGATGGATTTTGGATTGAACAAGGTTCTTCTGCATTTTCATAGTCATGATGTGATGGGAGTGTTCACCAATGAGTGGCATGAATGTCACCTGGGAGGACAAAGTCTCTTCCTGAATGCCGGTCACCGTGCCTGTCTCCACTGTCTGTGCTGGTTAAGCACATGCAGCGAGCAGCTCTAGGTTAATCCCCTAAGCTGCCATTGGTGGGTTGACCCTTGGGATGGCCTAGGGACATGTCAGGGGTCACAGACAAGCAGTGTGGGTACTGCCATGATAACAATGTGCCTTAGTGACTCCCTTTCTCAGGACCTGTCTTTGCTGTCAGTGCTAGTAAACCATGCCCAGGGAACAGCCTCTGGTTCTGGGCCAGTTAGCCACATGTAGGAAGACACCTCTGCATTAAGTTGTGTAGTTGCTCTAAGGGGGTGTGCTGTCAGGCTGGTCTGCAGCAATGGCAGGGACAGCCAGTTTGTGCATAGGTGCTGGTGGGGAAGAAGGTGCGGCAGGCTGCTTATCACTGTGAGGGGCCTCAGGGCTGTGTTACCAACCAGGGTGATATGGTGCCTGAAGTTCCTTAAAGTTCCTAGCCTGCTTGGCTTCGTGTTCCAGGAAGATTTTATCCACCTGTTCCTTCTCCCAGACCCTTGCCCCCCTAGGAGACCTTTGACTGTTGAGAGGTCCCTTAAAGTGCTTGCTTTTATTTTGTCCCAGGGCAGCTGGTTGTAAGAAACTGTTTGCAGCCTTAGTCTCAGAATCTGCCTTTCAGCCCCTCCAATCTCCAAAGCACCATACAATGTGGGTCCATGCTCCCAGGGTAGATTTCTAGGGCTGAGTATTTAGCAGTCCTGCACTTCCACTCCCTCTCCACTCTGATTCTTTTCCTCCTGTTGGTGAGCTGTGGTGTGGGGAGTGCTGGGGTCCCATCAGGTCATGGCTTTTTACCTCACCCTTTTCCATGTGATATTGACTTCTCCCAGGTGTAGACTGGCTGTTGTACTGTTACTTCTGGTCACTTTTTTAGGAATAGTTGTATTTGCTGTATTTTCAAAATATATGTGGTTTTGAAAGGAGATTTCCCCCACACTACTCAAGCCACCATTTTTTTTCTCTCCTTCAAGGTTTTATTACACTTATTTCTTTGAATGATTTATATATTTTTTAATTCATTTTTATTCTACTCAATGGAAAATACTTTTCTGCTTAGGTATCTGTTCACCATCAGTCTTTGTGATGACTAAAACCTTTTAATTATTTTGGTAATATCTAACACTTCTGCACCATTCCCCTTGCCAAATACTAGGACTTTATAGGTGTTTACATGAAGGTTTTGGTACAGATGTGGTATTCAGTAAATTCTGAATTCCTCATTGAATTAAATTTTTAAATATTCTGTTTCTAAATTAAGTATAAATTTACAGAAGTTTGTAAAAGATTGTATAGGGAAGTCTTATGCACCCCTTCCTCTATAGCAACATCTCACAGAAATACAATATAATATGAAAAAGAGGAAATTGACATAAGTACTCTGATTTCACTAGTTATACATACACTTGTGTGTGTGTGGGGGCGTGTGTGTGTGTGTGTGTGTGTGTGTGTATCTATGTGATTTTGTCACAGTGGTAGCTTTGTTTAATTACCATAATAGTCATCTTTTATTTTTAAGACTTTTCTTATTCTTGCAGCTTAGTAGTATTACAGCTCTTATTACAAAGCATTATTAAACACATTACACAGTACTATTCCTTAAGTATAAAACTCTTTTATGCTGGGCAATTAGTTGTTGGATTCAGAATTTGAGGTAAATCTATGACCTTTACATTTAGAAAAATTCTCTTTTTATTAAGGTACATATAATAGAAAGTACAAAACATAGTGTACAGCTTGATGAATTTTGACATGTATATACACTCATGTAACCATTACCTTTATCAAGATATCGGCTTTCTCAATAATTTTTCCCAATGATTTCATTTATATGTGGAATATAAAAAACAAAATAAATGAAAAATATTACTTTTTGAAGGTGTTTCATCTCTAGCATTTAGACCCTTAGTTTTTTAAAATAGGCAATTATTTCAAATATGCTTTTGGAGAAACATGCATAATATTGACTAAATGAATGGAGTTTTATCATTAATGGGTCATGACTGTAATTTGTTCTCAGTGGAAGGAATGCTGGTTATATACTGGCTAGCATTTATTAATATACAACTTAAACTCTAATCTTGGTCAATTAAAACATTATTTTTGAGTCTCTTTAATCCATATGTTTCCACTCCATCCTTTTCCTTTCATTATAATTTATCTTTTGAAGAACCTGGACTATTTGACCTGTAGAGTTTCTGACACTCTGGTGGAGTTCTACATGTCCATCTCTTATCTGCATTTCCTAGAAATTGGAAACTTGATTCAGAGGGTTGATGTTGCTTCTCTTTGGCAAGCCTATAAACAATGTTGCATTCTTTCACTACAATGTATATGATACCTGGCTATCTCCCTTTTTATGATGTTAGCATTTATTGAGATTCAAACCCCAATTTTAGTAATACACTGGGAGCTACAAAATGGTTTATTCAGTTCTAAAGTTTCATTTTTTACAGGCAGTAATTTTATGCAGATGCTTCTGCTAATCTACTATTTCATTGAACAGTGGTACAGTTAATACAGGGAATAGAGCAGAAATGCTTCATTATTTCCATTTATTTACTAGTTTTCAAGATAACTCATTATCTTTCATTCTATGAAAGGGAAAAATGAATTTCCTGTATTTTAAATATCATCATGAACTCATGAATCTCCTTTTTTCTACACCAATAATCCCTTCTTCCCCCTACAAAAGATAGCTGTACTATATCTAAACTGCCAGAGCATGTAGACATTAAGTTCCATATTTTCTTCATTTTAGTCCTTATTTGGTATTAGTTCTACAAGTAACTCTATTTTCTTTAAGTTGCTGCCAAACCATGGGTGGGCATGGAGCTAGATAGTAGCTGCAGAAGAGTGGATTACCTAGAGGCTGCAACTGAGCTGGGGTCAGCACTGTGGGTGTAGAGCTAATCACTACCCACCCATTGGAAAGTATACTTGAGCTGCTCTCACAAACCAAAGGTGAAGAGCTGGTAGCTAGAAAGACAGGGTTTTCCTGAAGACTGCCTAGGCCTGCTGCCTCCCAACCAGTGTGGACCCCATAAGGAATCCCTCTTATTGTGTTTCCCCCTCCAGCAACAGCCTGTAACCCAATCCAACAATACATAAGATCCCTGACATGAGGACACCACAAGCTTACACTAACTACACCTCAAGCCATCCATCCAAAACCAGCAGGCACATGCAGTATATCCAGATGATATTATTTGTACAAGGCCAATCTATCAAACCTGGGAGAGGAAGCCCTTTCCACAGATTTGTAGAATCAGGCACAGAAAGTAAAACAAAATGAAAAGACAGAGAAATATGCTTAAAAAAATATTACATGACAAAACTTCAATAAAAATGTAAATGAAACAGAGTTAAGCAATTTACCAAAGATTTCAAATTAATTTTATGATTTTAAATATGGTTACCAGACATGAAGGAAGAGTGGAGGAACTCAGTGAGAACCTCTGCAAAGAGATAGAAAATATAAAGCAGAACCAATCAGTGATGAACAATAAAGTAAATGAAATGAAATATACAGTAGAGGGAATCAACATCAGATTAGAGGATACAGAATGGATCATAAATTCAGAAGACAAAATAATGGAAAGCACTCAAGCTGAACAGCATAAAGTAAAAAGAATAAAAAAAAGTAAAGATAGGCAAAGGGAGCTCTGGGACAATATCAAACATGCAAGCATTTGCATTATGAGTTTCAGAAGGAGAAGAGAGAAAGGAGTAATTAACTTATTTGAAGAAATAATAGCTGAAAACTTCCCTAACCTAGGGAAAGAAACAGACATCCAGGTACAGGAAGCACAGGGAGCCCCAGGAAACATGAACCAAGGAGGTCCACACCAAGACATAACTAAAATATCAAAGATCAAAGACAGAGAGTGTCTTAAAAGCAGCAAGACAATATCAGTGAGTTACCTACAGGGGAAATCCCATAAAACTATCAGGTGACTTTTCAGGAAAAAACCTACAAGCCAGGAGGGAGTGGCATGATGTATTCAAAGTGCTGAAAGAGAAAAAAAAAAAAGCATCAACCAAGATTACTCTATCCAGAAAGGCTATCATTCAGATGGAAGGGGAGATTAAATGTATCACAGATAAATATGTTAAAAAATTTCAACACTGAAGTGACCTAACAAGAAATGTTAAAGCTTCCTCTTTGAGAGGAAAATGAAAGACTCTAACTAGAAGCAAGAAAAATATGAAAGCTAAAATCTCACTGGTCAAAGAAAACCTATACTAGAAGCAGTATCAGTTACGTAAAAGCTAGCATGAAGTTCAAATATACAAAATTGTAAAATCAATTAAATTTAAAAACTAGTTAAGGGAATCACTAAATAAAAAGGTGTAAAAGAAGGAATTACATACATAAAATATGGGGGAAGGAGAATAAAATATGTACTGTTAGAATATATTCAAAATTAAGTGACTTTCAGCTTATCATAGGTTGTGGTATATGTAGGATGCCATATAATAACTTCATGGTAAACATAAGTCATAAACCTAGAATGGATACTTGAAAAAACACAGAAAAGAGAATCCAAACATAACAATAAAAAAGTCATACCTCAGGGGATATCAAGAGAGAAAGAAATGATTGGAGAAGAGCAAGGAAAACAACCAGGAAACACTTAACCAAATGGCCATAAGTGCATACTTATCAATAATTATTTTAAGTATAAATGGACTAAATTTTCCAAACAAATGACATAAGGTAACTGAATGGTTAAAAAAATAAAACTAATCTATTTTCTGCCTTCAAGAGACTCACTTGAGACCGAAAGACACACAAAGACTGAAACTGAAAGTATGGAAAAATATATTCCATGAATATAGGAATGAAAAAAAGCCAGAGTAGTAGTACTTATGTCATAAAAAGTAGATTTTAACACAAAAATCTGTAAAAAGAGATGAAGGAGGGCATTATACAATGATTAATGGCACAGTGCAGCAAGAAGATATAACATTTGTTAATATCTACATATCCAGTAGGGGAGAAACTAAACATATAAAGCAAATATTAACAGACATATAGGAAGAAGTTGACAGTAATAAAATAGTAGTAGAGGACTTTAACACCCACTTACATTTATGGATAGATCATCTAGACAAAAAATCAATAGATTTAAGTGACCCATAAGACCAAATAGATTTATGAAATATGTATTGAACATCATATCCAAAAACTGTAAAATACATATTCTTTTCAAGCCCACAAAGAATGTCCTCCAAAATAAATTACATGTCTGGCCACAAAGCAAGTGACAACAAATATAAGGAGTCTGAAATATCAAGCATCTTTTCTGACCACAGTTGTATGAGACTACAAGAACAAAAAAAGTGAAAAATCCCAAACACACAGAGGCTAAAGGGCATACCAGTAAACAACAAATGTGTCATCAAATAAATAAAAAAATACTTGAAGAATAATGAAAATAGAAGTACAACTGCTCAAAATATTGAGGATGCAGGAAAAGTAAACCGGAGGGAAGTTTATAGCAATACAAACCTACATCGAGAAGCAAAAAACATCTAAAACAATCTAACCCAACCCCTAAAGGAAATAGAAAATGAAAAATGTCTAAAGATTAAAGTCTAAAGATAGTAGAATAAAAGGAACAAAGATCAGAGCAGAAATAAGTGAAATGGAGACAAAAAAAAATACAAAAAATCACTGAAACTAGGAGCTGGTTCATTGAAAAAATAAAAATTAACAAACCTTTCAACTAAACTCAAGAACAAAAAGAGGGAAGACACATAAAATTTGAAATAAAAGAGAAGTTATATAAACAGTTATAGGAGAGTATTATGAAAAATCATACGCCAACAAATTGGACAACAGAAGAAACTGATAAATTCCTAGAAAAATAGAATCTTCCATGACCAAACCAGGAAGAAATGGAAAACATGAACGGATCAATTACTAGCAATGAAATTGCATTGGTAATAAATTAACTCCCAACAAATGAAATTCCATACCCAGATGGCTTCACAGGTGAATTCTATTAAAGATTTAAAGGATTAAAGAAGAGTTAATCAATTAAAGAATAGTTATTTAAACTATTCCAAAATACTGAAGAAGGAACGGGAATCCTCCTACATTGTTGGTGGTATTTCAAATTCATACGACCACTATGAAAAACAGTATGGAGTTTTCTCAAAAAATAAAAATATAAAGGCCATGTAATCCACCAGTTCTACTATTGGAGTCTACCTGAAGAAAACAAAACCATTTATTTTAAAGGATATATGTATCCCTGTGTTTATTGTAGCATTATCACAATAGTCAAGATATGGAAGCAACCAAGCTATCCATCAATAGATGAATGGGTAAAGATGTACATATACACAATGGAATATTTTTCAGCCATATAAAGGAAAATATAACTTGCCATTTGCAATGACATGGATGGACCTAGAGGGTATTATGCTAAGAAAAATAAATCAGTCAGAGAAATATGAGTACCATATATTTTCACTTATATGTGGAATCTGAGAAACAAAACAAATGAACAACAAACAAAACAGAAATAGAGTCAAAAACACAGAAAATAAACTGTTTACCATGGGAGAAATACAGCTGAAGAAGGTGAAGAAATATAAACTCCAACATATAAAATAATTTAGTCACAGGGATGGAATTATAGAGAATATAACTCATACTATATCTTTGTATGGTAACAGACAGTAACTACTCTTATTACGATAAGCATTACTAATGTATATAATCATTTGCTGTTTTTGTCTAAAACAGTTTTTCTCCATCTCTGCAATCTGGACATTTTGGGCTGGATAATTCTCTTTTGTAGGTGATGGCCTGCAGTGAATTGTGGGATGTTCAGTAGCATTTCTGGCCTCTACCTACTAGATGCCAGTAGTATTCCAGTTGTGACAACCAAAACTGTCTCCAGATATTGTCAAATGTCCTCTTGAGACAAAATTGACACTGGTTAATTACCACAGTCTAGATACATACAGAAATTTCAGTTTTCTTTTTTTTACTTAATTTTAACTAGTGAAGCATAGTTGATATACAATACTAGATTGGTTTTAAGTACAAAATAGAAACAAGTTTTACCCACTTTTAAAACCTCACCCTAACTAGTTAGTCATTAATTGTCAATATAGAAGGATATAACCATTGACTACATTCTCAATGCTGTACTTCCATCAACTTTTATTGTGATTGAGACTTTTGCCTCTTTATCCTCCTAACCCTCCTCACCCAACCACCACAACCATCCCCCATGGTAGTCTCCAGTCACTTCTCAGTGTCTTTGAGTCTACTGCTGTATTGTTCATTTTGTTTTTGGATTCCGCATATAAGTGAAATCATATGATATTTGTCTTTCTCCTACTGGCTTATTTCACTTAGCATAATACCCTTTGGGTCCATCTACATTGTCACAAATGTAAGGATTATTTATTTCTTATGGCTGAATAATATTCCATCATGTCTATGCACATCTTATTCATCCATCTACTGAGACACATTGGTTACCTCCATATCTTCACTATTGTAAATAATGCAGCAATAACTATAGGGGTACATATGTCTTTTCAAATCAGAAATTTTGTTTTCTTTGTGTAAATTCCTAGATGTGCATTTACTGGGTCATAAGGTATTTCTGTTTTCAGTTTTTTGAGGAACCTCCATACTTCTTTCCACAGTGGCTGCACTAATTTACAAGTCCCACCAACAGTTTAGGAGGGTTCCATTTTCTCTACACCCTCACCAACACTTGTTATTTATTGTATCATGGATAATGGCCATTATAATTTGTGTGTGGTGATATTTCATTGTTAGGATCAAACACTCCATACATCATATTAAGTCCCTCCATTGCCTGTTGATTCAGAGGCTTGAGGACCCCAAGTGACCAGGTGACATTCTTAACTTCCATTTCAAGGTAATCATTGTTATGTCTACTGGTGGATGCATTCCTCCTTCTAGAACAAAGACCTGTCAGACAAAAGAGCATAAAGTCATGGAAACAGGAAGCAAAAATTTTGCTATAAAGGGGTAATAGTCATTGGTGCCACTCTCATTTACACTCCTTGATTCTTAGATTCATGAATCTTGAATCTTGGCCATGGGAGAAATAGCACCATATTCTGGATATTGATTCAGATCATATGTGATTCTGGAGAACCTTGCCCCAGCTTTACAAAGTATTACCATTTACTGGGCACTGTAAATGAGCCTTCAAAAGGCCATTCAACCATTATATAAAGCCATTTGCTTCAGAATGGTGGGGAACATGGTAAGACCAGTGAATTACATGAGCATAGGCCTAATTGTCACACTTCTTTTGCTGTTAAGTGAGTTCCTTGATCTGAAGCAACACAGTGTGGACTACCATGATGGTGGATAAAGCTCTCTATAGTACACATATGCTAGTTTTTTCCAGAAGCATTGCATGCAGAAATGGCAAATTCGTACCAGAATAATGCCCCTTCAATTATGGACACATTTGAATGTAATCAATCAGCCACCAGGTAGCTTGGCTGATCACCCCAAGGAATAGTGCCATATCAATGTTGGTCTCTGCTGCTGGAAGTTTAGGAACGAAGTGGTATCAAAAGCCAATTATGCTTTTGTGAATGGAAATTCATGTTTCTAAGCTCATGTATAACTTCTTTGACTGTCATCATGGCCATTTTGTTAATGAGCTCTTTGAGAAATGACATGGATGGCTGGAAAGAGGCTGGATTTTACAGAATTTTCCCATCATGTTCTTTACATTTGCCCAACCATCCATCCAAACAATTTCCCACAGCCTATGAATTGGTATATAATCGTATGTCTGGCCATTTCTTCTTCCAAGAAAGGTGAACAACCAGTTATACTGCCCAAAGTCCTGCCCTTTGGGAAGATTTTCCTTCAACATTGCCCTTCAGAGATGCCCCAGGGAGGGTATGCAGTGCTGCAGCTGTCCATATTCAGATGGTCATTGATTGTACAGAACCATCTGTAAACCAGGCCCAAGTGTTTTCTTCTACTATCAATTGATCATAGAAAATGCCCCATGAGGCCATAAGTACAGACTGGGAAAAAGAGGCAGTGTAGCAAAAGTGGGGACCAAGGCCATTTGAGCCATTTATTCATGTAACTTACCTGTGCCTTCAGGGCCTACTCAGGCCTGATAATGTATATATAACTTCCATTTGATGATGAAACTTTGCTGTACACATATAACTTTTGGCTTGATGGTACAGATAATTCCCAGTTCATGAAGAAGCTCAATTTGTATGGTGGCTGATAGTGAAACATTCGGTCTTGCTCCAAAATCCTATATGCCTGCACTTCAGTTAGCCTATGGAGAACCCCAAAGGCTGTAAACAGCATCTGTACCTGCCACTGATACTTTAAGCACCATTGAATATGCAGGATTGTATGGCCCAAGTGGAAGAGAAGCTTGCCTAGCAGCCTGGACCTATTGCAAGAGCCTTCTCTTCTGAGTCTCACTAAAAATTATCAGCTGTTTGGTCACTTAGTAAATGAGCCAGAAAAACCCAGCTGAGGAATTAATTGTCTCCAAAACCTAAAGAGATCTTCTAGGTGCTATGCCTCTTTATTGGCTGTAGGAGGATCCAGATGTAGCTACTTATCCTTCACTTAGAAGGGATGTCTCAACATGCCTTACACCAGTGGACCCCTAGGAATGTCACTGAGGCAGAATGACCATTAATTTCAGTTGGATTTATTTCCCACATACTGACAACAATTATCTTACAAATAAGTCTGCTGTAGTTGCTACTTCTCACTCATTAGATACAGTTAGCATAATGTCAATGTAATGGACTAGTGTGGTATCTTGTGGAAGGGAAAGACACTCAAGATCCCCATGAAATAAATTATGACATAGGGCTAGAAAGTTGACATACCTTAGGTAGGACAGTGAGGATGCATTGCTGGCTTTGTCAGCTGAACGCAAACTGCTTGTGGTGGATCTTATGGACAGGGATGTAGAAAAAGGATTTGCCAAATCAATAGTGCATACCCCATCAGGGACCATTTAAATTTATTCAAGAAATGAAACTACATCTGGTAGAGCAGCTGAACTGGATTCCATCTGGGTCAACTAAAATAATCCACTGTTATTACCCAAGATCTTTTTTCTTCTGCACAGACCAAATAGGAATTTTAAATGTGGGTGTGGTAGGAATCATGATCTCTGAATCTTTAAAGTCCTATAATGACATTTTTCCTTGCAATCCCTTCAATGAGGCACTAATGCTTTTTAGTTACTATTTTCCTAGGAAGAGGCAGTTCTAGTTTCCACATGGCCTTTCTCACCATGATAACCGTCACTTCACAGGTCAGAGAACCAATCTGGGAATTCTTCTAGCTTGTAAATCTGTTCATTCCCATTGTGTATTCTGAAACTGAGGAAATAACCACAGGATGGGTTCAAGGGTCCAATGTATCTGTTATGAGGTGGACATGAGCTAAAACTCTATTAATTACCTGACCCCCATATACTCCTACTTTGCCTGGAGGGACACAGTGATATCTTGTGTCTCCTGGAATCAATGTTAATTCAGAGCCAGAGTTTAATATTCCTTGAAAGTTCTGATTATCTATTTTTCCCTAATGCAATTACCTTGGTAAAAGCACAGTTACCATTTGAGGTCCTTTTGGGGAATGCTGACAGAAATATTAATACTAAAATTTTCAGTAATATACCAGGTCCTTCCTTGAGGAGAACAGGCCTATCCTTCTTTCAAGTGTTTTTGGGCCTGGAAACTGGCTCAAGTAGTTTTGAATTTGACTGAGGATCCATGGATATCTATTTTTACAATTTGGGTTAGTCTTTTGTTCATTTAACCTAGAATGTTTTTGCTTATATAGATCAAGTAAGAATTTAGTAAGCTTATCTGACTTCTAAGAACATTGTGATTAACTAGTCAATGTCATAGGTCTATCTGAATGAAACTATTCCTATTGGGTTTTGACTCTGATGCATTATGGTAACTATATCCACCTTGCCTTTGTCAACTGAGTGCAGTCACTTGGTCCCTGACACCCTGGAATTGAATTACTCCCATTGCATTTAAGTTTTCCAATCCAATTCCCATTGCATTTCAGTTTTACATTTAAGTTTTCCAATTCCAGTCTGAGATCTGGCCCACAGAGAAGAGTGATCACAGCAATACTGAAGAATGTGGAGATGCCCTAAAAAATTTATTCCCCAGTCTATACTGATAGATATGTTTTCTGAACCTTCTCAGATTGAGTGAGAGTTGCTTACATGATAAATTCACTCTAACATTCCAATGTCCCTAAGTCTTCGAATACCTTCCTCTATTTTAAACCAAGGTAGATGAATCATTTCCAATTTCCTCATGGTGGGCCATCTTTCCATCAATGTTTCAGCCAATGAATGAAATGGTTAGAGCCCTTTCTGACATCCTGAGCTACAACATTAAATGCAGAGTCTCTGCTTAGTGAGCCCATATCAATATAGTCTGCCTGATCAAACTCACTTTATGGTTCTTTCATAATATTCACATCCTTAATATCCATTCCCATAAATGTTCTTTTGATTTCCCCTAATATAAATTAGAATACTCAAGTGATTCTTTGGGAGTGCACTGCAACTCATCATGTATCATAATTTTTACCTCACCTTTAGACACTTGCTGGTACAAGAATATAGTTGTAGGCCTAAAAAACAGAGGGGTAGCATGAGTAGGTCCTGAGGAGAATCAACATTGCTTTGCTTGGCAACTGCCTCAGGGGAGGCCATTATGGTTTCCTGAGTTATGTAGGGTTAATGTCCTCAGACAAGGGTGGAAAAGATGATACCATGGACAGGAATGCTAGTGCCACCTGGGTGTAAGGACCAATTTTGGGGCTTGGGGGGTCACTTTTGCTGGTGGTAGGGAGGCCTCCTCTACTTGGAGCACAAAGACAACTTCCACTGGTAAAAAAGAATCATGAGAATTTATGAGGGAATCAATACATGATGGGGATCAATGTCTCCAGCTTTTCCAGGGTTTTTCCATATATTCCCATCCCATTTTATAGGATCCCATTCTTTTATAATCAATGCCCCTCACTGTAACAGTGGATACCCTGGAAAGCTGGAAATTTAAATTGTGTTGTAATTCAGCCAGTCTCAGGTTGAAGTCCTGCATTAGATTTTCAGCAATTTCAGGTCAGCAGATACTGAAGGTAAGGTTCTCCCTCAGGGCACAGGTAGATCATATGAGACTTATGCAGTGCTTGAGCTTGGAATTCAAATCTCTGAGTCCATCCTTTTCCTTTACTGCTTTGTCCAGAAATATTAGGAGTTACCAACAGACATCATTATATCCCTTAATTTTCTAAAAATGTTTGAAAGTATCATATATGGGGTTACTTAGCTCCATTCTTCTTGTTAGTGTTTATAAGGAATACACAGTACAAATATTTTGGGTATCTCTAAAAACAGTTCATGCATGGATCATGAGTGCTCTCTTTATTACTGCAAATAGAGTCATTAGTGTCATTAAATCTAATAAAATTAGAAAGCTAATTTAAGAATCCCCAAACCAAATCAGAAAAGCCATCCTTAAAATTCTGTTCCTCTACAATGACTCAGAATCAAAATTTGTATTAGGCATGGTTTGGATTGTTTATTCTCAGTATTTAGAAATACAACTCATTTCCATATATTCATATTATATACTGATACCCTATTAAACTCACTCTTTTATTCTAATACTTTTTGGTAGTTTCCATAGGAATTTCTAAATACATGATCATTTAATCTTCAAATAAATTCAGCTTTATTTCTTTCTTTCTGATGAGAATGTTTTTTATTTTTCTTGACTCATTGCATCAGCTAGCACTTCCAATGCAATGTTGAATAGAAGAGAGAAGAATGAACATCATTGTCATGTTTATGATATGAAGTGGAAAGCCCTGTTACTCAGCATTATGATAACTGTAGAATTTTCATATGTGCTCTTAAGTTTTAAAGGAAATTATCTCTTCATATTTTTCTGAGATTTTTAAAAATCAGTAATGTTAGAATTTTTCAAATTCTTTTCAATGTTTACACTGAGATTATCATATGGTTTTACATTTTAATCTCTTAGTATGTTTAAACAAATTTACTTTTAAATATTAAACCATCACTGAATTCCTAAGATAAACCCTACTTCAATACCACTTTTTGTAATGATGTCCATTTTATAATAATGTTTATTCAATTTGTTATAATTATATAAAATTTAATATCTATTTTTATGTGAAATACTTGATGATACACTTTCTTGTAAAGTGCTCATGAAGTATTTTTTTCTCGTCAATGTTCCTGAGTAAACTGATTAGAGTTCATATTATTTTTGTTAGAATTATGTCTGGTAGAATTCCCAAGTGAAGCTAT
The DNA here is from genome assembly GCF_030020395.1 of Manis pentadactyla. Taxonomy (NCBI): domain Eukaryota; kingdom Metazoa; phylum Chordata; class Mammalia; order Pholidota; family Manidae; genus Manis; species Manis pentadactyla. The sequence goes on from NC_080038.1 coordinate 73,032,484, forward strand.
GTGGCCCTAACATTTTCTATGTGAGAAGGCACTTAATTGCAAATTTAATTCCCTTAATATATATATAGCTTTTAATTGTATGGAAATTATGTGATAAGTGACATTAGAAATACGGTAGTTAGGAGTTTTCTACCTTCGTCACCCCACAGAGCATCAATTTTGACAAGAACACATGGATGACAGTACCTTCATGAGAGCCAAGGATTCCAGCACAGAAGTCCCAGCACAACCTTGGCACAAAAAATCCAAACATATACATATTGAAGAGGGTAAAGGCAAGAGTTTCACTTTTTTGGCCTTTACCTCTCACCCAAAATGGCACAGCTGAGTGCCAGAGGACCCTCTCAGTCAACAATTTCTCCCATAGGGGGGAAAATGAGAGCATGTGAATGAATACCCAGGCTCCCCAGCTCTGCAAGGTGCTATGCAAGAGGCCCATTTCTTTCCTAAGCCAGGTAGTCTACATGGCTTAGTGTTTAGGGATAGGCCAGGACCAAATCAAGTAGATTCATAAAAAGGATATTACTAGCTGTTTCATGGTTCGTAAGTAACTGTTTTGTGGACACTCTCAGGAAGTCTACCCAAAAGATAATGAAGATATCTCACCCAGGACCCACCCAAAATTCCACATGACTCATTCTAACAGCATGGCTGGCTTTCAACACACACTTTTGTGAATGGCAATTTCCAGCTTTTGCAGATGGTTAGTGGTCATGCAGAGGAAACCAACTTCACTCTTCAGAATTGGGAGAAGGCTCACTAACCAACATTTCTGGGCTCCTGTATAGGTAAAACAAATGAAAGGCCCTTGGCCTAATATTGCAAGATCAAGATAAGGCATATAATCTTAATATTCACACCCAAGAGGGAACAAGAATTGTGCAGTGTGTACAACCATACAAAATGTCTAAGGAAACCTCAGAATCCCTAGCCAGATTAACTGTTTAAGGTATTTCACTCCCAAAGCCAGTCAGTAGAAACTGGAGGAGTTAACTGTTTCTTCAAATACAAAAACAGCAGTGCAAGACTTCAAGGAACAGGGAATATCAAGGAAACATGACAAGGAAAAATGGACATAAGATTTTTCCCATTAACCAACTTCCCAAAAATGGAGATCCACAAATTTTCTGACAAAGAATTTGAAATTATTTTAAGGAAACTGTTAATTACAAGAGAAAACAGGAACACAATTCAATGAAATCAGTAAAACAACACATGAAAATGATAGTTTCAACAGAGATAGAAATCTTTAAAAGGAAACAAACAGAAATTCTGGAGCTGAAGAACAGAATGAAAAATGCAATGGAATGTATTAACAGCACTCTGGGTCATGAAAAAGGAGGACTCTTATTTATAATTTTCCAGGTTATTTATAATTTTCCAGAGACAGGAGGGAAAAGAATGAAAAAAAGGGAAGAAAGCCCACATGACATACATGATCAAATGAAAGAATGTATACATTGCAGGAGTCCCTGAAGGAGAAGAGATAATGAAAGGGTACAAAGCTTATTTAAAGAAACAATGGCTGATTACTTACTAAACCTGGGAAGACCTTTGGTCATCTAGGTACATGAAGCTCATAGGGCTCTAAACAGATCCAACTTAAAGAGGACTTCAAAGAGAATTATCGTCTTAAACTGTCAAAAATCAAAGACAAATTGAGATGTTTGAGAGAAGAAAGAGAAACACCACATATAAGGGAACCCCCATAAGTTTATCAGTGGATTTCTCAGCAGAAACTCAAGCCAAGAGAGAGCTGAAAGTACTGAAAGAAAATATCTGCCAACTATGAGTACTTTATGCATAAAAACTATCCTTCAGAAATGAGAGAAGCTTTCACCCACAAAAAAAGAGGGAAACTATCATCACTAAATATGCCTTATGAGTAATGCTAAAGAAATTTCCTCAAGCAGAATTTAAACATGCTAATTACTGCATGCAATCATATGAAAGTATAAAACTCAATGGTAAAGATAAGTATGTAGTCAAATTCAGATTAATATTGTAATGGTAGTATATAAATCACTTAAATATAAAGGATAAGAAACAAAAGTATTAACAACATAGCCACAATAATTTGTTAGTGATACATAATATAAAAAGATGTAAACTGTAGCATGAAAAACAGAATGTGGGATGGGAGGTGAAAGGGCACAGTTTCATATGCAATCAAGGTTAAGTTGTCATAAACTTGAAATAGGTTGTTATAAGTTTATATAAGCCTCATGTAAGCCTCATTATAACAACAAAGCAAAAACCTATATAGATTCATAAAAGATAAATAGAAAATAATCAAAGCGTATCACTACAAAATCATCAAAGAAAGAGAGTGAGAGAGGATGAAGGAACAAAAGATCTACAAAATAAACTGAAAACAATTAAAAGATGGCAATAGTAAGTCCTTAACTATCAATGATTCCTTTAAGTGTTAATTGACCATATTCTCTGATCAAAAGACATAGAGTGACTGAATAGATAAAAAAAGATATCCAAGTATATGCTACCTCTAGTAAGTAACTTCAGCTTTAAGGACATACATAGGCTGGAAGTAAAGAAATGGAAAAAGATATTCCATGCAAATGGAAACCAAAGACAGCAGGGTTAACTATATTTATATTAGATAAAATAAATTTTAAGTCAAAAACTTTAATAAGAGACAAAGGTCATTGTATAATGATAAAGGGGTAAATTCTTCAACAGGATATAACAATTATAAATATATATGCACCCAATGATGGATCACATAAATGCATTAAGCAAATATTAATAGATATGAGTGGAGAAATAGAGAGTAATGCAATAAATAGTAGAGGACTTCAATACTCCACCTTCAAAAATTGATAGAGCATGAAGACAAAATAAGGAAACACTGACTTGAACTACACTTTTGACCAAATGGACCTAACAAACACATAACAACTGATGGCACAGCAGCAAAATACACATCGTTCTCAAGCACACATGGAACATTTTCCAGGAGAAATCATGTTAATTAACAAAAAAAGGTTTCAAAAATTTATGAAGATTTAAACCATATTAAGTATAGTTTCCAAACACAATGGCATATAACTATATGTCAATAACAGAAGGAAATCTGTAAAATTCACATATACATGGAAATTAACAGTTCCTGAATAACCAATGGATCAAGTAAAAACTCAAAAGGGAAATAAAAAAAATCCTGAGTCAAATAAAAGTGAAACACAACCTACCAAAACTTATGGGATGCAACAAGGGTGGATCTAATAAGGAAGTAAGTAGTGATAAATACCTACATCAAGTAAAAAAGAAGAATTCAATAAAACCACCTAACTATACACCTCAAGAAATCAGGAAAATTAAAAAAATAAGCCCAAATATGGCAGAAGGAAGAAAATAACAGGATCATAGAGGAAGTAAGGAAATTAGAAAACAGCAACAAAAAAACTGAGTTATTTCTTGAAAAGACAAAATTGATAAACCTTCATGTAGCATAAGAAGAGAGAAATGACAAAAACAGAAATAAAAGAGGAGACACACCTTATAACAAAGAAACACAAAGACTCATAAGAGCTACTATTAACAAATACATGACAACAAATTGGATGGCTTAGAATAAATGGATAAATTCCTGGAAACTGGCAGCCTACTAAAACAGAATCAGAAATAGAAAATCTGAACAGAACAATAATGGAAAGGGGATTGAAGCAATAAAAATATCACCCAAAAAAGAAAAACATAGTACCAGATGGCTTTGCAAGGGAATTCTACCAATAATTTAAAGAGGAATTAATTTTCCCAAACACTTTTTAAAAAATGAAGGAGTGGGAACATTTCCAAATTCTTCTATGAGACCAATATTTCCCTGATTCTGAAACTGGACAAGGATACTATAAGAAAAGAAAACTACAGACTAAAACCCTGATGAAAACAGGTGAAAAAATCCTCAACCAAACACTAATAAACTGAATCAACAGTCTGTTAAAGAACAATACACCATGACCAAATGTGATTTACACCTGAAATTCACAGATAGTTCAAAGATGCAAATACAAAATTGTGATACTGGACTTCTGGGCAAGATGGCTGTGTGAGTAGGGCAGCAGAAATCTACTCCCAAAACCATGTATATTTTTGAAAATACAACAAATACAACTATTCCTAAAAGAGAGACCAGAAGATACAGTATAACAGCCAGGCTACATCTACACCTGTGAGAACCCAGCGCCTCATGAAGGGGCTAAGATACAAGCCACATCCCAGGGGGAACCAAGCAACCCCCCCAGCTCCCCAGTGGGAGGAGAGGAGTCAGAGTGGGGAGGGAGTGGGAGCCCAGGACTGCTAAATACCCAGCCCTACTCATCCACACTGGGAGTGCAGACACACAGTGTGTGGTATGATGGATACTAGGGAAATGGAACAGTAAAACCTGTAAGCAGGACCCCACAGCTGGCGCCCATGGGACAAAACAAAAGCAAGTGCGTTTTGAAATTCTTAAAGGGACAGGAGCCTCACCGCTGGACAGAAGCATCCCAGAACACTCAGTCCAACATCTGGGAATCCCAGAGAACTCCGGGTGCCCTAAACCCCAGGGCAGCACTGCAGCTCTGAGGCCCCTCATGGAGAAAAACAGCCTCCCGCCCGTTCCTCCTCTGGTGCAGCTCCACCATAGCAGAGAAGCAGCCTGAGGCCGGCCACGCCCACAGCAGCCACGTGGACCTCCTCTGCAGGCGTCAGGGCCAGACTAAGAGGTACGGTGGGTGTGCAGCTGCCCAGTACAAACCACTAGGGGTTGCCATTCTCACAGGAGAAGAATGTGACTGGCAAGCAGGAATGGACTTTGTCTCTCAGCTGACACATAAGCCAACTGCACATGACTACCTCTATTGCAATGAAAAGGCAGATGAATTTGATCCAGACCAAAATAACAGAGACAAGACCTGAGAAGGAGCCTGGGGAGATAGACTTAACCAATCTCCCTGAAAAAGAATTCAAAATAAAGGTCATAACCATGCTGATGGACCTGGAGAGAAAAATGTAAGAGCTAATGGATAAAGTTGGGAGAGAGAACACAGAAATAAAACAATCAATGGAAGGACTTAAAAACAGAATAGATGAGATGCAAGAGGGCATTAATGGAATAGAAATCAGAGAACAGGAATGCAGAGAAGCTGATGCACAGTGAGATAAAAGGATCTTCAGGAATGAAAGAATATTAAGAGAACTGTGTGACCAATCAAAAAGGAACAATATCTGCATTATAAGGGTACCAGAAGAAGAAGAGAATGAAAAAGGGATAGAAAGTGTATTTGAAAAATTATTGCTGAAAACTTCCCCAACCTAGGGGAGGAAATAGTCTATCACACCACGGAGGTCCACAGAACTCCCAAGAGAATGGACCCAAAGAGGACAACAGAAAGACAAATAAAAATTAAAATGGCAAACAAAAAATATTAAAGGAAGCCAGAGAGAGAAGAAAGGTCACCTACAAAGGAAAACCCATCAAGCTATCATCTGACTTCTCAACAGAAACGTTACAGGCTAGAAGAGAATGGCATGATATATTTAATGCAATGAAACAGAAGGGCCTTGAACCAAAAACACTGTATCCAGCACAACTATCATTTAAATATGAAAGAGGGATTAAACAATTCCCACACAGGCAAAAGTTGAGGGAATTGGCCTCCCACAAACCAACTCTACAGGGTATTTTAGAGGGACTGCTCTAGATGGAAGCACTCTTAAAGCTAAAGAGATGTCACCAGATAAAATAAAATCACTGCAAGTAAAGCAGACCAACCAAATACTAACTAAAGGCAAAAAATAAAAACAACTACCCACAAAAGCTGTTCAAGGAAACACAAAAGATCAAAGAATAAAACGCCTAACATATAAAGAATGAAAGAGGAGGAATAAGAAGGGAGAGAAATAAAGAATCATCAGACTGTGCTTATAATAGCTTAATAGGCAAGATAAGTTACACAGTTAAATAGTAAAGAAGCTAACCTTGAACCTTTGGCAACCAGGAATCTAAAGCCTGCAATGGCAGTAAGTACATATCTTTCAATAATCACCCTAAATGTAAATGGAATGAATGCACCAATCAAAAGATACAGAATAATAGAATGGATAAAAAAGCAAGACCCATCTACATGCTGCTTCCAAAGGACTCATCTCAAACCCAAAGACATGCACAGACTATAAGTTAAGGGATAGAAAAATATATTTCATGAAAACAACAGTGAGAAAAAAGCAGGTGTTGCAGTACTAATATCAGACAAAATTGATTCCAGAAGAAAGAAAGTAACAGGAGATAAAGAAGGACATTACATAATGATAAAGGGGTCAGCCCAACAAGTAGATGTAACCATTATAAATATATATGCACCCAATACAGGAGCAACAACATATGTGAAACAAATACTAACAGAACTAAAGGAGGAAATAGAATGCAATGCATTCTTTCTAGGAGAATTTAACACACGACTCACCCCAAAGGACATATCCACCAGACAGAAAATAAGTAAGGACACAGAGGCACTGAGCAACACACTAGAACAGATGGACCTAATACACATCTGTAGAATGCTACACCCAAAAGCAACAGGATACACATTCTTCTCAAGTGCACATGGAACATTCTCCAGAATAGATCACATACTAGGCCACAAAAAGAGCCTCAGTAAATTCAAAAAGATTGAAATTCTACCAACCAACTTCTCAGACCACAAAGGTATAAAACTAGAAGTAAATTGTACAAAGAAAGCAAAAAGTCTCACAAACACATGGAGGCTTAACAACATGCTCCTAAATAATCAAGGGATCAACGACCAAATTAAAATTGACATCAAGCAATATATGGAAACAAACGACAACAACAACACAAAGCCCCAACTTCTGTGGGACGCAGCGAAAGCAGACTTAAGAAAAAAGTTTACAGCAATCCAGGACTATTTAAAGAAGGAAGAACAATCTCAAATGAATAGTCCATAGTTACAATTATCGAAATTGGAAAAAGAAGAACAAATGAGGTCTAAAGTCAGCAGAAGGAGGGACATAATAAAGATCAGAGAAGAAATAAACAAAATTGAGAAGAATAAAAAAAATAGAAAAAAATCAATGAAACCAAGAGCTGGTTTTTTGAGAAAATAAATAAAATATATAAGCCTCTAGCCAGACTTATTAAGAGAAAAAGAGAATCAACACACATTAACAGAATCAGAAATGAGAAAGGAAAAATCACGACGACCACACAGAAATACAACTAATTATTGGAGAATACTATGAAAACCTACATGCTAACAAGCTAGAAAACCTGGAAGAAATGGACAACTTCCTAGACAAATACAACCTTCCAAGACTGACCAAGGAAGAAACAGAAAATCTAAACAGACCAATTAGGAGCAATGAAATTGAATTGGTAATCAAATACTACCCAAGAACAAAACCCCCGGGCCAGATCGATTCACTGCTGAATTTTATTAGACATATACAGAAGACATAATACCCATTCTCCTTAAAGTCTTCCAAAAAATAGAAGAGTAGGGAATACTTCCAGACCCATTCTATGAAGCCAGCATCACTCTAATACCAAAACCAGGCAAAGATCCCACCAAAAAAGAAAATTACAAACCAATACCCCTGATGATCATAGACGCAAAAATACTGAACAAAACAATAGCCAACCGAATTCAAAAACACATCAAGCATATCATACACCATGACCAAGTGGAATTCATCTCAGGGATGCAAATATGGTACAACACTCGAAAACCCATTAACATCATCCACCACATAAACAAAAAGAGGGAGAGCAGCCACATGATCATCTCCATTGATGCTGAAAAAGCATTCAACAAAATTCAACATTCATTCATAATAAAACACTCAACAAGGTGAGTATAGGGGGAAAGTGCCTCAACATTATAAAGGCCATATATGATAAAACCACAGCCAACATAATACTGAATGGCAAGAAGCTGAGGGCTTTTCCTCTAGGATTGGGAACAAGACAGGGATGCTCACTCTCCCCACTGTTATTCAACATAGTGCTGGAGGTCCTAGCAATGGCAATTAGACAAAACAAAGAAATATAAGGAATCCAGATTGGTAAAAAGGAGGTGAGACTGTCACTGTTTGCAGATGACACGATATTGTATATAAAAAACCCTAAGGACTCCACTCCAAAACTGCTAGAACTAATGTCTGAATTCGGTAGTTGTAGGATACAAAATTAATACACAGAAATCTGAGGCTTTCCTATACACTAACGATGAACAAATAGAGAAATCAGGAAAACAATTCCATTCACAATTGCATCAAAGAGAACAAAATAACTAGGAATAAACCTAAACAAGGAAGTGAAAAACCTATACCCTGAAAACTATAAGACACTCTTAAGAGAAATTACGGAGGACATTAACAAATGGAAATTCATCCCATGTTCTTGGCTAGGAAGAATTAATATTGTCAAAATGGCCATCCTGCCCAAAGCAATCTACAGATTCAATGCAATCCCTATAAAACTACCAACACCATTCTTTACCTAACTGGAACAAATAGTTCAAAAATTCATATGGAACCACCTAAGATCCCGAATAGCCAGAGCAATCCTGAGATTTAAGAATAGAGTGAGGGGGATCTCGCTCCTCAACTTCAAGCTCTACTACAAAGCCACAGTAATCAAGACAATTTGGTACTGGCACAAGAACAGACCCACAGACCAGCAGAACAGAATAGAGACTCTGGACATTAACCAAAACATATATGGTCAATTAATATATGATAAAGGAGTGATGGACATACAATGGGGAGGTGACAGCCTCTTCAACAGTTGGTGTTAGCAAAACTGGACAGCCACATGTGGGAGAATAAACCTGGATCATTTTCTAATCCCATACACAAAAGTAAATTCGAAATGGATCAAAGACCTGAATGTAAGTCATGAAACCATAAAACTCTTAGAAGTAAACATAGGCAAAAATCTCTTGGCCTAAACATGAGCGACTTCTTCATGAATATATCTCCACTGGCAAGGGAAACAAGTGCAGAAAGGAACAGGTGGGACTATGTCAAGCTTAGGGGTTTCTGTACAGCAAAGGACACCATCAGTAGAATGGGAATGCATCCTACAGTATTGGAGAATATATTCATAAATGACAGATCTGATAAAGGGTTGACATCCAAAATACATAAAGAGCTCACACGCCTCAACAAACAAAAAGCAAATAACCCTATTAAAAAATGGGCAGAGGAGCTGAACAGACATTTCTCCAAAGAAGAAATTCAGATGGCTAACAGATACATGAAAAGTTGCTCCACATCGCTAGTCATCAGAGAAATGCAAATTGAAACCACAATGAGATATCACCTCACACCAGTAAGGATCGCTATCATCCAAAAGACAAATAACAGCAAATGTTGGCGAGGTTGTGGAGAAAGGAGAACCCTCCTACCCTGCTGGTGGGAATGTAAATTAGTTCAACCATTGTGGAAAGCAATACGGAGGTTCCTCAGGGAGTTCAAAATGGAAATACCGTTTGACCCAGGAATTCCACTCCTAGAAATTTACCCTAAGAATGCAGAAGCCCAGTTTGAAAAAGATATATGCACCCCTATGTTTATCGCAGCACTATTTACAACAGCCAAGAAATGGAAGCAACCTAAGTGTCCATCAGTAGATGAATGGATAAAGAAGATGTGGTACATATACACAATGAAATCTTATTCCATAAGAAGAAAACAAATCCTACCATTTGCAACAACATGGATGGAGCTAGAGGGTATTATGCTCAGTGAAATAAGCCAGGTGGAGAAAGACAAGTACCAAATGATTTCCCTCATATTTGAAGTATAAGGACAAAGAAAAAAACTGAAGGAACAAAACAGCAGCAGAATCACAGAACCCAAGAATGGATTAACAGTTACCAAATGGAAAGGGACTGGGGAGGATGGGTGGGAATGGACGGATAAGGAGGGGGTAAAGAAAGTGTGATTATGATTAGCATGTATAATGTGGGTGGTGGCACGGGTAGGGCTGTGCAACACAGAGAAGACAAGTAGTGATTCTACAGCATCTTACTACACTGATGGACAGTGACTATAATGGGGTTTTTGGGAAGGACTTGGTGAAGGGGGGAGCCTAGTAATCATAATGTTCCTCATGTAATTGTAGATTAATGATAGCAAAATTAAAAAAATTGTGATACTCCACTTTAACAGAATGAAGGATAATAATCATATCATCACAATAGAAAGTGATAAAGTATTTGATTAAATGCAATATCCTACCATGATAAAAACTCTTAACAAATTTGAATGAAACAACATAAAAAAGGTCATATATGACAAGCTTAAGGCCAACATCATATTTAACAATGAAAAACTGAAGTATTTTCTTCTAAGATCAGGAAGAACAGAAGGATTTCAACTCTTGTCATTTCTATTAAACATCGAATTGGAAGTCCTAGCCAGAATTACTGGGCAAAATAAATAAATGAAAGGCTTCCAAGCTGTAAAGGAAGATGACTAATTGTTTTTGCAGGTAACATGATCTTATATGAAGATAAATCCCAAAGATTCCCCCCAAAAGACACTTAGAGCTAATAAATTCAGGAAAGTTGAGGATAGACAATTGTCATAAAAATAATTTGTGTTTTTATGTGCCAATGAATATCTGAAAGAGAAATAAAACAATACCATTTAAAAAATCTTGAAAAAAATAACATTCTTAAAACTAAATTTACCCAAGGAAATAAAAATCTGTAGCCAGAAAACTGTAAGGCACTCATGAAAGGAAATAAAGAACACAAATAAGTGGAAAGTTTGTTCACAGATCACAAGAATTAATAGTGATAAAATTTTCATACTACTGAAGCTTTCTATAGAATCAATGTAATATCTACCAAAATTCCAATAGCATTTTTCACAGAAAAAGGAAAATCAGTCCTAAAATTCATATGGAACTACAAAATGGGCTGAGTAACCAAAGAAATCCTCAGACAGAACAAAGTTGAAGTCATCATGCTTCCTGATTTTAAACTGTTACAAATCCACAATAATCAAAATAGTATGGTACTGCCATAAAACCAGACACTGACACCCAGGTAACAGAACTGAGAGTCCAAAAAATAATCCCACATTTATATGGTCAAATAATCTTTGTCAGGGACGCCAAAAGCACACAATGGACAGAAAAATCTCCATAAATGTTGATGGAAAACTAGATATTGACATAAAATAGAATGAAACTTCATCCCTATCTTACACCACTTACAAAGTTTAACTCTAATGTACTAAGAACATAAATGTAAGACATGATAGTGTAAAACACCTCAAATAAAACATAAGGTAAAGATCTTCAATGTTGATTTTTTGGTGTGTGATACCAAAAGCACAAGCAACAGAGCAAATATAAACAATTGGGATTACATCAAACTATAAACCTTCTTCATAGCAAAGGAAACCATCAACCACCTATGAAATAGAAGAAAATATTTGTAAACCATATATCTTAAAGGGAGTTAATATCTAAAATATAAGGAATTAATACAGTTCAACAGGAAAAACCAAATAATCAGATTTAAAAATAGGTGGAGGACCAGAGTAGGCATTTCTCCAATGAAGACATACAAATAGTACATGAAAACTGCTCAACATCACTAATAATCAGGGAAATGCAAATAAAACCACAATGAGAAATCACTTTCTACTTGTTAGGATGGTTACTTTAAAAAATATAAGACATAAGCAGGAGTTGGTGAGGTTGTTGAGAAAAGGGAATACTTGAACACTGTTGGTGGTAATGTAAATTGGTAAAAATGTAAAATGGTACAGCCATTATAGAAAACAATATGGAGGTTCCTCAAAAAATTAAAGATAGAACTATCATGTGTACCAGCAATTCTACTTCTGGGAATATGTGCAAAGAAAATGAAACCAGTGTCTTGAAAATGAAATCATTACCTGCCCTATTTATTGCAGTGTGACTCATAAAAGCCAAGGTATGGAAACAATGTAAGTAATCATTGACATTTAAATAAGAAGATGTGATACACACACACACACACACACACACACACACGTATATATATATTATATTATATACATATACAATTGAATATCATATAGTCATAAAAAAGGAAATCCTGATTTTGTGACAATATGGATGAACATGTAAGGCATTACCCTAAGTGAAATAAGCAAAATACAGAAAGAAAACTAAATGATCCCACTAATATGTGGAATTGTAAAACAAAATTTGGACTCCTAGAAACAGTAAAATCATGTTTAGCAGAGGCTGGGTGTTCTTGGAAATGGGGAAATCCTGGTGAAAGCTTATAAACTTTCAGTTCTAAGATAAATAATTTCTGGGGATCTGTAGTACAGCATAGTGAATAAAATTGATAATACTCTATTGCATACTTGACAGTTCCTAAGAGAAGTGATCTTAAGTGCACACACACAAAAACAAAAACAACTAATGGTAATGATAGAGGATGATGGATGCACTAACTTAATTGTGGTAATCATTTCACAATGTTTATGTATATCACATGATCACACTGTACATGTTAAATATATACAATCTGATTTTTCAATTGTACCTCAATAAAGATAGAATATATTCATATACAGAATATAGATAATATATAAATAGATACAGATGTAGGTTTTAGTATCTAAAATATGTAATATTATAGATATGTTTATCTATACCTCAAAATAAATATCACATAGATAGATATAGCTATGCTATAGATAGATATTCTGTAGATATATAGCTGTCTATAGGAATTTGATATATATGATATGTATGTTGAGGACATTTACTTGAGAATTTTCTTCTTGATGAACATGGCCATTTGCTACTATAAATTTCTCTAAGATTACTACTATTAATTTACTTCTATAAATTTCTTCCTAAGTACTGCTTTTTTGATATTGTACAAATTTTGATATGTTGTACCTTCATTTTCACTCAGTTCAAAATACTTGCCAATTTACCTTCTGATTTCTTCTTTGGACTATGGGTAATTTATAAGCATATTATTGATTTTCCATGTTTTGGAGATTTTCCTGAAATCTTTGTATTACTTGTTTATAATTATAGATAGAGAACATATTTTGTAATACTTGAATACTTTTAAATATCCTGAGACTTTTTTATTGCCCCAGGTATTGTATATCATGTTAAATGCTCCATGTGTTTTTAAAAAGAATGTATATTCTCCTTTGGTGGATGAATTTTTCTATAAATGTCAGTTAGGAAAATTGGTTTTTACTGGTTTTACAAAGATTCTATGTTCTTTACCAATTTTTAAAAACATTAAAAAATGCTGTAAAGCAGACATATATTTTGGTTATCAGTTATGTGAATTTTAATACACATATATATAGCTGCATGTAACTACTACTAAAATCTGATTACAGAACATTTCCATCACCCCTTAAATATCTCCTTACTATCCCTTTATAGTCACTTTTCCTCTAAGTGCTAACCCCTAGAAACTAGTAAGCGGTTTTCCATCACTATAGCTCTATCTTTCTGAGATGTTGTATAAATGGAATCATGTAATATATGGATTTGACACTGACACTTTCACTCACCATAGTGATATTGACAGTTATGCAAGTTGTTGTATCTGTTGTTCAGTGGACTAATATTTATTGATCATACTGTTTCATTGTTTAAATGTACCACTTTTTATACATTCACGCACAGATGGATGGAAAAACATAATTTACTAATTCTCAAGTTTAAATATCTAAGTGTCATATTGCTGAGTTATATAGTAAGTGCATTATTAACTGTTTAAGAATCTGCAAACTGAGCAGAAGTAGTGGCATAGAGAACTCAAAAAATTCATTACTCCAAAAATACAATAAAAATTACAAAATCTATCATAATCAACTGTTTTTGAACTCTAAAATTTTTTAAAAATCTTACTGCCACCAAAAACTGCTAATCAAGATAAAATACCTGAATCTCTGTAAGAGTAGAAAGTTTTCTCCTGTTTTAAAGTACCCTTGTCTCATCCCCCACTCCCCAACTCAACAGTAGCTTTGAAACTTACAGCTCACATATAAAGTACCAGTACTAGTATAAGAAGGGACAGAATGAAAATCATTTGCAAAGAGCTGTAATAATTTGTTTTGTCCTGCCTGTGGCTTCTTGGAAGTCTGTCTCAGAAGGTTGCCTTTCTCTTACATAATATGGAATTCTCTCAGTGCCAAAGTGGCTGTGCAGTAAACATACACAGAAAACATTTTAGTCACTGCTGCCTGATGTGATAAAAAGCTGTTGGAGTAAATAATAGACTAACTAAAAACTGGAGGAGAAAAACCTAAATGAGATGCTTGGGGAGTTTAGGAAGGTCTGACATGTTCCTGGAAACATAGAATCCTGTTTATATGCTCATGACTGAACACATACTCAGGAAACATTTGACCCTAACCTCTCACCTGTGGCTAACATTCAGACTCTGTGCATGCAGGAAGTGAAGGCTAAGGTAGAGTTATCTTATGTCTGGCTGTGTGTGGAAGGCATGCTCTAACACCCACAGAGCCCATTTACAAAGATTGGAAAATTTATTTTTACAGGCATTTAAGAGAACCTCTGTACAATCATGATCTAACCAGTAAATGAATGTAACAATTATGCCAATGGTTACCTGAGAGAAAGAATATAAACTTTACAAAATTAGTTCAGAAATGTCACTCAAGAAACAATTACAATAAGCATCAAAAATGAGCCCTTGCAGGAGAGAATATTTGATTTTCAGAGTTGTAAGATTATAATGTTCAAAATATACAGTTTTCAATAAAAATTGACAAAGTGTACAAGGACACAAAAATATGGCACATATGCAAGAAGAGAGCAATTAGTAAAAACTATACTTGATGAATCACAGACATTGGAATTACTAAACAAAAGCTTTAGATGAGCTATTTTACATCTGTTCAAGGAACTAAAAGAAACCATTTCCTGAGAACTAAACACTATGAGAACTATAGACCACCAATAGAGAATATCAATAAAAGATTAAAATTATTGCTAAAAGATACTAATAGAAATTCTAGAGTTGAAAGATATAGTAACCAGAATGAAAAATATGAAAGAGGACCTGAACAATAAATTTGGACAGATAAAAGAAAGAGTTAACAAACTTAAAGATATGTCAATGGAGATTATCCAGTCTAAAGAACAGAAAGGCAAAGAAAATGAATACAAATGAATAGAGTCAAAGACATTTATGGAACACATAAAGCTTAGTACATATTCATAATGAGTGTCTCATAAGGAGATGAGAGAGAAAGCACAAAGTAGTAGATTTGGATAATTAATGGTCAAAATTTCCAAAGCTTAAACAATCTACAGCATATCTACAACATACAAAAAGCTCAATGAAATCCAAGTAAAGCAAAGTTAAAGAGATCCACACCAAGACACATTATAATAAAACTGTTGAATGAGAAAGACAAAGAAAGAATCTTGAAAGCAGCAAGAAAGAAGTGATTTATTATTTACAAGGTATCTTCTAAAAATTAACATTTAATACTTCATCAAAAACATGGATGTCAAAAGGCCTGGGATGATGAATTTAAATTACTGAAATAACTCTCATCCAAGAATTCTGTTCAGGCATCCCTCATTTTATTGGACTCTGCTTTATTGCTTTTCACAGATATGTTTTACAATTGGAAGTTTGTGGCAACCCTGCATTGAGCAAGTCTGTCAGCATGATCTTTCAACAATATTTGCCTGCTTCTTGTCTCTGTGTCACATTTTAAATTTCACAATATTTCCAACATTTTCATTATTTTATTTATCATGGTGATTTGTGATCTGTGATGTTTGATATCAAACTATGTCAAATATATATGCATGCATATGAGATAGCAAATTTAATCAGTAAGCATTGTGTGTGTTCTGATTGTTCCACCAAACAGCTATATGTCTCATTTCCACAGGCCTCCCTATTCCCTGAGACAAAAATACTTAAATTAGGTCACTTAATAATGCCATAATGGTGTCTAAATGCTCAAGTGAAAGGAAGAGTCATATATCCCTTACTTTAAATCAGAAGCTAGAAATGTTTTAGCTTGGTGAGATAAACATGTCACCAAATGAGATAGGCTGAAATCTAGGTATCTTGTGCTAAATAGCCAAGTTGTCAAAGCAAAGGAAAAGTTTCTTGAAAGAAATTTAAAGTGCTACTCTAATGAACATGCAAATGATAAAAAGCAAAACAACATTATTGCTGATACAGAGAATGTTTTAGTTGTCTGAACAGAAGAGCAAACAAGCCACAACTTTCCTTTAAGCAAAAGGCCAATCCAGAGCAAAGCCCTAACTCTCTTCAATTCTATGAAAGTTGAGAGAGGTTAGGAAGCTAAAGAATAAAAGTGTAAAAATAGCCGAGGTTGGTTTATGAGGTTTAAGGAAAAATGTCATCTTCATAATATAAAAGTGCAAGATGAAGGAGCAAATGGTGATGTAAGAACTTCAGCAATTAATCCAGGCCTAAAATAATTAAGGGGGCCACACTAAATAACAGATTTTCAAATTAGATAAAACAACCTTCTATTTGAAGATGCAATCTAGAATTTTCATAGCTAGAAAAGAAAAGTCTATGCCTGTCTTCAAAGCTTCAAAGAACAGACTAACTCTCTAGTTAGGGAATAATGCACCTGTTAATTTTATGATAAAGCCAATGATCATTTACCATTTTGAAAATTCTACGGCCCTTAAGAATTGTGCTAAAGTACTCTGCCTATGCTCTATAAATGGAATGAGCCTGGATAACAGCACATCTGTTTATAGCATGGTTTACTGAATATTTTAAGCCAAGATTTGAGTCCTACTTCTCAGGAAAAATATTTCTTTCAAAATATTCTCATTCACAATGCACCTGGACACCCAGGAGCTCTGACTGAGATACACAATGAAACTAATGTTGTTTCCATGCTGGCTAACACAACACTGATTCTATAGCCCATTGATCAAGTAGTAACTAGATTTTCATGCCTTATTATTTAAGAAATACATTTTATAAGATGATAGCTGCAATACGTATTGGTTACTCTGCTTGATCTGGAAAAAGTAAATTGAAACTTCTGGAAAGGATTCGCCATTCTAGATGCCACTAAGGACATTTGTGATTCCTGGGAAGAGGTCAAAATGTCAACTTTAATATGAGTTTGGATGAAGTTGATTGCAACCCTCATGGATGACTTTGAGTGGTTCACACTGTCAGTGGAGGAAGTAATTCCAGATGTGGAAATACCAAGAAAACTAAAATTAGAACTGGAAAGCAAAGATTTTAATGAATTGCTGCAACCTCATGATAATACTTTAATGGATAAGGGTTGCTTCTTATGGATGAGTGAAGACATTGGTTTCTTGAGGTGGAATCTGCTGGTGAATATGCTGGAAGATTTTTGAAACTACAATAAAAATTTAGAATATTACATAAATTTATTTGATAAATCAGCAGCAGCATTTGAGTGAATTGAGTCCAGTTTTGAAAGAAGTTCTACTTTGGGTAAAATGTTATCAAGCAGAGGAGGAACCAAGATGGTGGCATGAGTAGTTCACCAGAAATCTACTCCCCAAAACACATATATTTTTGAAAATACAACAAATACAACTATTCCTAAAAGAGAGACGAGTGGATTCAGTACAACAGCCAGGCTACATCTACATCTGCAAGAACTCAGAATCACACAAAGGGGGTAAGATACAAGCCATGACCTGGAAGGACCTAAGCGCTTCCCCAAACCCAGCTCCCCAGTGGGAAGAAAGGAGTAAGAGCAGGGAGGGAGTGAAAGCCCAGGACTGCTAAACAACCAGCTCTAGTAATTCACACTGGGAGCACAGACACACAGTGCACAGTGTGCTGGATATTAGAGAAATGGAAAAACAAAATCTGCGAGTGGGCCCGCAACTGGCTCCCCTGGGGCAAAAGAAAAGTGAGAGCTGTTTGAAAGTCTTAAAGGGACAGGGATCTCACAACTGGATGAAATCATCCTGGCACACTCAGACCAGCAGCTGGGAATCCCAGGGAACTCAAGGCGACCTAAACTCCTGGGTGGCAGCACACCTCTAAAGCCCCTCACAGTGATAAGCAGCCTGCCAGTCATTCCCCCAGCTGGCATGGACCCCAAAACACCTGCCCAGTAGCAGGAGAGTGGATGCACATACCCGCGGAGGGCAGCAGATGTGTGCACCCAGCCCGGCGGTGCCAGAATGGCCCAGGGGCAGCCCACAAAACCCAGAGGCAGTGGCCACCAAGTGGCCCAGGAGCGCCCCGAGCAAGCCGGCTGTGGCGGCAGCCGAGTGGCCCATGCAGGCCTGCGGTGGCAGCAGCAAAATAGCCCCGGAGTGACCGTGCCCCCAGCAGCCTCCCAGAATCTCCTCTCCATGCACAGCCGCTCAGGCCAGACCCTAAGGCTGCTGCCTGCATGCTGCTGCTGGGTGGGGGCACCGCTCTAATGGGAGAGTACACCCAGCGTGCCTTCCACTACATGCAGCGCTCTGCATTACCCTGACAGAGCCCCTGCCTACAGCAGCTTAGAGGTTAAATCCAGAGGCTGCACCCAGGAGTGTGGGTAACTGACACAGGCAGAAGAGAAGGACAAGGCGAAAAGCAAGCAGGAAAGGACTTTGTTCTCCAAGCTGACACACATGCTACCTGCCTACAGCTACCTCTATCACCATGAAAAGCCAAAATTTGGTCCAGTCCAGAGTTACCCAGAAAACCCCCAAGAGAGTGCCTGGGTAGATAAACTTAACCAATCTTCCCAAAAAAGAATTCAAAATAAAGGTCATAACCACACTGATAAATCTGCAGAGAAATATGCAAGAGTTAAAGGAGAAAGTTGGGAGGGAGAACACAGAAATAAAACAATTTCCAGAAGGACTTAAGAGCAGACTGGATGAGGTGCAAGAGGCTGTTAATGGAATAGAAATCAGAGAACAGGAACACAGAGAAACTGATGCAGAGAGAGATAAAAGGATCTCCAGGAAAGAAAGAATATTAAGAGAACTGTGTGATCAATCCAAACGGAATAAGATTTGCATTATAGGAGTAACAGAAGAAGAAGAAGAGAGAAAAAGGGATAGAAAGTATCTTTGAAGAAATAATTGCTGAAAACTTCCCCAAACTGTGGGAGGAAATAGTCTCTCAGACCAAGGAAGCTCACAGATCTCCCAACACAATGGACCCAAGGAGGACAACACCAAGACACATAATAATTAAAATGGCAAAGCTCAAGGACAAGGACAGAATTTTAAAGGCAGGTAGAGAGAGGAAAAAGGTCACCTACAAAGGAAAACCCATCAAGCTATCATCAGACTTCTCAGCAGAAACCTTAAAGGCCAGAATATATTTATGCAATGAAACAGAAGGGCCTTGAACCAAGAATACTGTATCCAGCATGATTATCATTTAAATATGAAGGAGGGATTAAACAATTCCCACACAGGCAAAAGTTGAGGGAACTGGCCTCCCACAAACCACCTCTACAGGGTATTTTAGAGGGACTGCTCTACATGGAAGCACTCCTAAGGCTAAATAGATGTCACCAGAGAAAATAAAATCACCGCAAAGAAATTAGACCAACCAAATACTAACAAAAGGCAAAAAATAAAATCAACCACTCACAAGACGAGTCAAAGGAAACACAAAGCACAGAATAAAACACCTAACTTATAAAGAATGGAGGAGGAGGAATAAGAAGGGAGAGAAATAAAGAATCATCAGACTGTGTTTATAATAGCTTAATAGGTGAGATAAGTTACATAGTTAAATAGTAAAGAAGCTAACCTTGAACCTTTGGTAACCACAAATCTAAAGCCTGCAATGTCAGTAAGTACATATCTTTCAATAATAACCATAAATGTAAATGGACTGAATGCACCAATCAAGAGACACAGAGTAATAGAATAGATAAAAAAAGTAAGACCCATTTCTATGCTGCTTACAAGAGACTCACCTCAAACCCAAAGACATACACAGACTAAAATTCAAGGGATGGAAAAAGATATTTCATGCAAACAATAGGGAGGAAAAAGCAGGTGTAGCATTACTGGTATCAGACAAAATAGACTTCAAAACAAAGAAAGTAACAAGAGATAAAGAAGGACATTACATAATGATAAAGGGGTCAACCCAAGAAGTGGATATAACCATTATAAATGTATATGCACCCAATACAGGAGCACCAACATTTGTGAAGAAATACTAATGGAATTAAAGGAGGAAATAGAATGCAATGCATAAATTCTAGGAGACTTCAACACACCACTCACTCCAAAGGACAGATTCACCAGACAGAAAATAAGTAAGGACACAGAAGCACTGAGCAACACACTAGAGCAGATGGACTTAAAAGACATATACAGAACTCTACATCCGGAAGCAGCAGGATACACATTCTTATCAAGTGCACATGGAACATTCTCAAGAATAGATCATATACTAGGCCACAAAAAGAGCATCAGTAAATTCAAAAAGATTGAAATTCTACCAATGAACTCCTCAGACCACAAAGGCATAAAACTAGAAGTACAATGTACAAAGAAAAACAGAAGGCTCACAAACACACGGAGGGTTAACAACATGCTTCTAAATAATCAGTGGATCACCAACCAAATTCAAACAGATATCAAGGAATATATGGAGACAAATGACACCAACAGCATGAAGCCCCAGCTTCTGTGGGACACTGCAAAGGCAGGTCTAAGACAAAACTACATAGCAATCCAGGCCTATCTAAAGAAGGCAGAACATTCCCAAATGAGTTGTCTAAAGTCATAATTACTGAGACTGGAAAAATAAGAACAAATGAGGCCCAAAGTCAGCAGAAGGAGGGACATAAAAACATCAGATAAGAAATAAAAAAAATTGTGAACAATAATACAACAGAAAAAATCAATGAAAACAAGAGCTGGTTCTTTGAAAAAATAAGGAAAATAAATAAGCCCCTATCCAGACTTATTAAGAGAAAAAGAGAATCTACACACATCACCAGAATCAGAAATGAGAAAGGAAAAATCATGATGGACACCACAAAAATACAGAAAATTATTAGAGAATACTATGAAAATCAATATGCTAACAACTTGCAAAACTAGATGAAATGGACAACTTCCTAGAAAAACACAACCTTCCAAGACTGAACAAGGAAGAAACAGAAAATCTATAAAGACTAATTACCAGCAAAGAAATTGAATCAGTAATCAAAAAACTACATAAGAGCAAAACTCCCAGGCCAGACGGATTCACCGCTGAATTTTATCAGACATATACAGAAGACATAATACCCATTCTCCTTAAAGTTTTCCAAAGATAGAAGAGAATGGATCACTTCCAAACTAATTCTATGAAGCCAGCATCTCTCTAAGACCAAAACCAGGCAAAAACCCCACCAAAAAAGAAAATTACAGACCAATATCCCTGATGAACATTGATGCAAAAATACTCAACAAAATATTAGCAAACCGAATTCAAAATACATCAAGAGGATCATACACCACAATCAAGTGGCATTCATCTCAGGTATGCAAGGATGGTGCAACATTCGAAAATCCATTAACATCATCCACCACATCAACAAAAAGAAGAACCGAAACCCTATGGTCATTTCTATAGATACTGAAAAAGCATTCCACAAAATTCAACATCCATTCATGATAAAAACTCTCACCAAAATGGGTACAGAGGGCAAGTATCTCAACATAATAAAGGCTATATATGATAAACCCACAGCCAGCATCATACTAAACAGTGAGAAGCTGAAAGCTTTTCCTATAAGATTGGGAACAAGACAGGGATGTCCACTCTCCCCACTGTTATTTATAATAGTACTGGAGGTCCTGGCCATGGCAATCAGACAAAACAAAGAAATACAAGGCATCCATATTGGTAAAGAAGAAGTCAAAGTGTCACTATTTGCAGATGACATGATATTGTACATAAAAAGTCCTAAAGACTCCACTCCAAAACTACGAGAACAAATACCTGAATTCAGCAAAGTTGCAGGATATAAAATTAACAAACACAAATCTGTGGCATTCGTATACACTAAGGATGAACTAGCAGAAAGAGAAATCAGAAAAACAATTCCATTCACAATTGCATAAAAAAGAATAAAATACCTAGGAATAAATCTAACCAAGGAAGTGAAGACCTATACACTGAAAACTACAAGACACTATTAAGAGAAATTAAAGAGGACACTAACAAATGGAAACTCATTCCATGCTCTTGGCTAGGAAGAATTAATATTGTCAAAATGGCCATCCTTCCTAAAGCAATCTACTGATTCAATGCAATCCCTATCAAAATACCAACAACATTATTCAACCAACTGGAACAAATAGTTTCAAAATTCATATGGAACCACAAAAGTCCCCGAATAGCCAAAGCAATCCTGAGAAGGAAGAATAAAGCTGGGGGCATCTCGCCTCCCAACTTCAAGCTCTACTACAAAGCCACAGTAATCAAGACAATTTGGTACTAGCACAAGAATAGACCCACACACCAGCAGAACAGAATAGAGATTCCAGATATTAACCCAAACATATACGGTCAATTTATATATGATAAAGGAGTCATGGACATACAATGGGGAAATGACAGCCTCTTCAACAGCTGGTGTTAGCAAAACTGTACAGCTACATGTAAGAGAATGAAACTGGATCATTGTCTAACCCCATACAGAAAAGTAAATTTGAAATGGATCAAAGACCTGAATGTAAGGCATGAAACCATAAAACTCTTAGAAAAAAACATAGGCAAAAATCTCTTGGACATAAACATGAGCAACTTCTTCATGAACATATGTCCCCGGGCAAGGAAAACAAAAGCAAAAATGAACAACTGGGACTATATCAAGCTGAAAAGCTTCTGTACAGTGAAGGACACCACCAAGAGAACAAAAAGACATCCTACAGTATGGGAGAATATATTCATAAATGACAGATCCTATAAAGGGTTGACATCCAAAATATATGAAGAGCTCATACACCTCAACAAACAAAAAGCAAATAATCCAATTTAAAAAATGGGCAGAGGAGCTGAACAGACTGTTCTCCAAAGAAGAAATCCAGATGGCCAACAGACACATGAAAAGTTGCTCTACATCCGTCGTCATCAGAGAAATATAAATTAAAACAACAATGAGATATCACCTCACACCAGTAAGGATTGCCACCATCCAAAAGACAAACAACAACAAATTTTGGTGAGGTTGTGGAGAAAGGGTAACTCTCCTACACTGCTGGTGGGAATGTAAACTAGTTCAACCATTGTGGAAAACTGTACGGAGCTTCCTCAAAAAGCTCTAGGTAGAAATACCGTTTGACCCACTAATTCCACTTCTAGGAATTTTCCCTAAGAATGCAGCAGCCCAGTTTGAAAAAGACATTTGCACCCCCTATGATTATTGCAGCACTATTTATAATAGCCAAGAAATGGAAGCAACCTTAGTGTCCATCAGTAAATGTATGGATAAAGAAGATGTGGTACATATACACAATGGAATATTATTCAGCCATAAGAGGAAAACAAATCCTTCCATTTGCAATAAAATGCATGGAGCTAGAGGGTATTATGCTCAGTGAAATAAGACAGGTGGAGAAAGACAAGTACCAAGTGATTTCACTCATATGTGGAGTATAAGAACAAAGAAAAAACTGAAGGAATAAAACAGCAGCAGAATCAGAGAACCCAAGAATGGACTAACAATTACCAAAGGAAAAGGGACTGGGGAGGATGTATGGGAATGGAGGGATAAGAGCAGGTGAAGAAGGGGGGCATTGCAATTAGCATGTATAATATGGTGGGGACACGGGGAGGGCTGTGCAACACAGAGAAGACAAGTAGTGTTTCTACAGCACCTTCTACCCTCATGGACAGTGACTGTAATGGGGTTTTTTGGGGGGACTTGGTGATGGGGGGAGTCTAGTAAACATAATTTTCCTCATGTAATTGTAGATTAATGGTACCAAAAAATGTTATCAAGCCGCATCACATGCTATCGAGAAACAATTCAAGAAAAGAAGAATAAATCAGTGAGCAAATTTCACTGTTATCTTAATTTTAAACATTGCCACAGCCACCACACCTTCTCTAGTCCCCACCCTGATTAGTTAGCAGCAATCAAAACTGAGGCAAGCGCTCCATCAGCTAAATAGATAATGAAATCTAAAAGCTACGATAATGGCTAGAATTATTTTAGCAATAAGCATTTTTAAATTTAAGGTATATACATACTTTAGACATAATGCTAATGTACACTATAGTATGGTGTCAACATAACCTTTATATCTACTGAGAAACCAAAAAGATGATTTTACTTGCTTCAACACAATATTCACTTGTTATGATATTAACTTAATTGCAGTGATCTGGTATTGAAGCTCCAATATCTCTGATATATGCCTGTATCCTTAGGACTGATTTTACCATATCCCATATGTTTTGGTATGTTGTGCCTGTTTTCATTTGTCTCAAGACATTTAAAATTTTTTTTCCGTTAATTTATTTGATCCATTGGTTCCTCATGAGTTTTTTTGCTTAATTTCCATGTATTTGTGAATTTTCCAGCTCTCTTACTATTATTTATTTCTAGTTTCATATCACTGAGGTCAGAAAAGATATTTCATGTAGTTTCATTCTTTACTTTATGAATTTTTGTGTGTATGTTCTAAAGTATGATCTATCCCAGACAATTGTTCATGTGCACTTGAGAAGAATGTGTATTCTGCTGATATTGGATGAGATATTCTGTGTATATCTGCTATGCCTATTTGGTCTCTATTAGTTTAGACATCTGTCTGTCCTTTATTATACTGTCTGCATGACCACATTGTTGAAAATGGGGTATTAACTTCC
The DNA here is from genome assembly GCF_030020395.1 of Manis pentadactyla. NCBI lineage: Eukaryota > Metazoa > Chordata > Mammalia > Pholidota > Manidae > Manis > Manis pentadactyla. The sequence goes on from NC_080038.1 coordinate 73,057,365, forward strand.
TTGATTACTGTATTGCTGTTTAATTCTCTTTCTAGCTCTGTTGTGTTTATAAATTTAGGTGGTACAGTGTTGGGTGAAAAATTACTTAGAATTGTTATATCCTACTTATGAATTGACCCCTGATTATATAATAATGTTCTTTGTCTCTTGTTACTGTTTTTTGGCTTAAAGTTTCTTTTGTCTGATAAAATTTAGCTAACTCTGCTTTCTTTATGGGTATCATTTGCTTTAAATATCTTTTCCCATCCCTTCCCTTTCAGTTTATGTGTCTTTAAAACTAAAATGTGTCTCTTGTAGTCAGTATATCATTTCATTTTTAATGTCCACTCAACCATTGTTTGAATTAGAGAATTTAATCCATTAATATTTAAAGTGATGAAGGGTAAGGAATAACTATCACCATTTTCTTCATTATTTTTGTAGATCCTGTTCCTTCATTCCAATCACACTGTTTTCTTTTGTGATTTGATGTTTTGCAGTGATATACTTTGACTCCTTTACCCTATTTTTTGTGTATTTACTACAGGTTTTTCTTTTACAGTTACCATGAGTCTTATATAAAATATTTATAATGTCTTATTTATAATGTTCTGATCACAAGTTAACTTTGATAGCATACATAAACTATTCTTGAACTTCCCCCTCACATTTTATGTTATTGATCTTACAGTCTGTGTATTTTAATATTGTGAATCCAGTAACTATTATAGTCAGAGCTATTTTTAATCCCTTTTTTTATTAACTTGGAAATTACTGTTGTAAGTGAATTATATACCACCACTATAATATTAGGGAATCTGTCTTTGACTACTACATGTTTACCTTTATCAGTGGGTTTTGCACATATATTCATATATTTTTCTGATGTTAATTCACATCCTTTTATTTTCACTTGAAAAACACCCTTTGACATTTCTTGTAAGGCATGTCTAGTAATGAATACCTTCAGTTTTATTTGTTTTATCACTTTTTAAGGAAAGTTTAATGGGGATAATATTCCTGGATATCTTTTTTCAATATTTTCATGTACATTATCCTACTGTCTCCTCACCCGCAAAGTTTTCATTGAGATAGCTGCTATTATGTGATTTCCCATGTAAGTGATAATTTGCTTCTCTATTGCTGCTTTCAGAACACATCTTCTTATTTGAGTACTGACAATTTAATTAGAATATGTTTCAGAGTAGTCCTTTTTATGTTTAGCTTACTTGGGGTCCTTTAGACCTCATGATTCTGTATGTCAATTTTTATTCCAATATTTGGGAAATTTTTGCCATTATTGCCTTAGATATTTACTCTGTCCCTTTTTCTTTCTTTTATCCTTTTGGGAATCCAATAATGCATATATTATTTCCCTTGATGGTATCATATGAGCTCCATATGCTTTCTTTACTCTTTTTCATTCTTTTTTCTTTTTGCTACTCTGGATAATTCCAAATCACTTATCTTTTAGTTCACTTATACTTTCTCCTGTTTGGTCACATTCATTCTTGAGACTCTCTATTTAATTCTTAAAGTCAGTTATTGTGTTCTTCAGCTCTAGAATTCTGGTGGTTGGGTTTTTTTATGATTTCTATTTCTTTTTGAACATCTCATTTTGTTAATATAGGTATTCCTAATCTCATTTAGTTGTCTGTATTCTTGTAGTTCACTGAACTTCTTTAAGAGGATTATTCTGAATTCTTTGTAAAACAGTTCACAGATCACCCTTAAGCTGAGTTATTGGAACTTAATTAGATTCAGTTGGTGGTGTCATGCTTACATAATTCTTTCTGATTCTTGATTCATTACATTTATATCAGCACATTTGAATAATTGGTCTCTTCTTCTGGACTTTACAAGTTCATTTTGGCAGAGATAGTCTTTCATCAGTCAGCTCAGCTTGGGGTTTGGTTGTGTGATCTGGTAGCATATTTTTCATGAGGGACTATCAATCGATTTTCCTAATTTGATGTGGCCATTGCCTGTGCTCTTGAGTTAAGGGAACAACTGCTTCCAAGCAATTGGCTAGGATATCTGGGTTGGTTTCCTGCCCAACACAGCTGTATTATGGGCTCTTTAGTGACCTGGATTCCATTGACAGGTTCACAGTGAGGCAGGACTGTATTTTATACCCAGCATTTGGATAGGGCTGTGAATTTGCTTCTCTGGGAAGGTCCATGAAATGGGATCTACAGTCATTACTTCTCAGTGGCAGAGTACCCAAATTAGGTAGAATTTTCCACCAAGCTCCATGACCAAACAGTTCCACTGGCTTGGATCTGCAAATGGTAAGATATGCTGGCTGGGATTTCTGCTATTTTTCCACTGTAAGTAGACTCTAATACGGGCTATTCAGCTTCCTGGGTGTTCTGTTTAGGCTTCCTCATCAAGTGTAACTGGGGGCTATTTTGATCAGTCAGTGGCACTATGGCAGATTCTAATAAAAATAAATATATCCTTTTCTTATGCCTCAGGAATTCCACTGCTAGGTATTTATGTAAGTGAAATAAAGCATGCATACACAATAAGAATTGTAGAAAAATATTTATAGTGTCTTTATTCCTAATAGTTAAAACTGTGAGCAGTGTAGGTGTCCATGAGTTGAAAAATACTTAAACTGTGGTGTATCATTACAATGACATACTATTATTCAGTTTACAAAATAGCTACTGACAGATGCAACAACATGGATAAACCTCAAAAACATGATGAGTGAAAGAAGCCTTACATAAAGAAATACATACTGTATGATTACATTTATATGAAGAGCTGGTATAAGAGTCAACAAATTTCATAAAGGACAAGATAGTATGTGTTTTAATATTTGTGGGCCATTTGGTCTCTGTTGCAACAACTTAAATATGCTGTTGTAGTGAGAAAGCAGTCATACACAATAAATAAATGAAGAAACATGTCTGTGTTCCAATAAAATTTTATTTATAAACATAATCAGTGAGCACAGTTTGTCACATGGGCTATAGTTTGCGAACTCCTGACCTAGAACAAGCAAAACTAAATTTAGAATAAAATCAGAATTACAGTTTCCTCTGAGAGCTAAGTAGGAATTTATGAGTGAACTTCATGAGGTAAATGCATCTGTTAGAATTTATGGAATGATACACTCAAGATCTGTGGGTTTTTTTTCTTGTATTAAGATTTATTTTCACTAGCTTTGCATCTTAAGTTTAGAAAATGAGAATGATTATCTTTTTCTCATTTTCCTATCAAACTTTTGATTTGTATTTGTTAGCTCAACACTTTTTCTTATGATATGCTTTTTCATCCTAATTTCTTTCCTGAGGCTTTCTAGCATAGACTTCATTATTTATTAAGCCATACCAATGTACTACCTGTGTTCTTTCTTCCTTGCACTTTCCTTTTTTACTTTTTTAATATTTTAAGTTATTATTGATATACACTCTTACGAATGTTTCACATGAAAAAAAATGTGGTTATGGCATTTACTCATATTATCAAGTCCCAAGCCATACCCCAATGCAGTCACTGCCCATCAGTGTAGTAAGATGCCAGAGATTCACTGTTTGCCTTCTCTGTGCTAATGTTTTCCAGTGCCCCACACACAGTGTGTACTAAACATAATACCCCTCAATCCACATCTCCCTCTAGACCTGCCCTCCCACAACCCTCCCCTTTGGTAACTACTAGTTCCTTCTTGGAGTCTGTGAGTCTGAGGCTATTTTGTTCCTTCAGTTTTGCTTCATTCCTCTAATCCACAAATGAGGGAAATCATTTGGCACTTGTCTTTCTCCACCTGGCTTATTTCACAGAGCATAATATCCTCCAGCTACATCCATGTTGTTGCAAACGGTAGGATTTTTTTCTTTCTCATGGCTGAATAGTATTCCATTGAGTATATGTACATCTTCTCTATCCATTCATCTACTGATGGACACTTAGGTTGCTTCCATATCTTGGCTATTGTAAATAGTGCTGCAATAAACATATGGGTGCATATGTCTTTTTAAGTCTGAGAAGTTGTACTCTTTGGGTAAATTCCAAGGAGTGGGATGCCTGGGTTAAATGGTGTTTCTATTTTTAGTTTTTTGAGGAACCTCCATATTGCTTTCCACAATGGTTGAACTAGCTTACATTTCCAAAAGCAGTGTAGGAGGGTTCCCCTTTTTCCACATCCTTGCCAGCATTTGTTGTTCTTAGTCTTTTCAATGCTGGCCATACTTACTGGTGTGAAGTGATATCTCATTGTGGTTTTAATTTGCATTTCCCTGACAAATAGTGATGTGGAGCTTCTTTCCATGTGTCTATTGGCCATCTGAATTTCTTCTTTGGCGAATTGTCTCTTCATATCCTCTGCCCATTTTTTAATCTTTTTATTTGCTTTGTGGGTATTGAGGCATGTGAGTTCTTTATATATTTTTGATGTTAACCCATTTTCGTATATTTCTTTTACAAATATATTCTCCCATACTATAGGATGCCTTTTTGTTCTGTTGATGGTTTCCTTTGCTGTACAGAAACTTTTTAGTTTGATGTAGTCCCATGTGCTCATTTTTGCTTTTGTTTCCCTTGCTCTAGGATATGGGTTCAGGCAGAAGTTGCCCATGCTTATATTTAGGAGATTTTTGCCTATGTTGTCTTCTAAGAGTTTTATGGTTTCATGATGTACATTTAGGTCTTTGATTCCTTTCAAGTTTACTTTTGTGGATGGGGTTAAACAATAATCCAGTTTCATTCTCTTGCATGTAGCCATCCAGTTTTGCCAATACCAGTTGTTGAAGAGGCTGTCATTTCCCCACTGTATGTCCATGGCTCCTTTATCATATATTAATGGACCATATATCACTGGGTTTATATATGGGCTCTCAAGTCTTGTCCATTGGTGTATGGTTCTGTTCTTGTGCCAGTACCAAATTGTCTTGATTAAAGTAGCTTTGTAGTAGAGCTTGAATTTAGGGAGCATAATCCCCCACCCCTGCTTTATTCTTCCTTCTAGGATTTCTTTGACTGTTTGGGGTCTTTTGTTGTTCTATATGAATTTTAGAATTATTTGCTCTAGTTCACTGAAGAATGCTGTTGATATTTTGATAGGAATTGCATTGAATCTGTAGATTGCTTTAGGCAGGATGGCCATTTTGACAATATTAATTCCTCCTATACATGAGCACGGGCTGTATTTCCATTTATTGATATATTCTTTAATTTCTTTCATGAGTGTCTTGTAGTTTTCAGAGTATAGGGCTTTCACTTCCTTGGTTAGGTTTATTCCTAGGTATTTTATTCTTTTTGATGTAACTGTGAATGGAATTGTTTTCCTAATTTCTCTTTCTGCTAGTTCATCAATACTGTATAGAAATGCTGCAGATTTCTGTGCATAAATTTTGTATCCCACAACTTTGCTGAATTCAGGTATTAGATCTAGTAGTTTTGGAGTGGATTCTTTAAGGGTTTTTACGTACAATATCATGTCATCTGCAAACATGGACAGTTTAACTTCTTCCTTGCCAATCTGGAGGCCTTTTATTGCTTTGTGTTGTTTTATTGCCATGGCTAGGACCTCCAGTATTATGCTGAGTAGAAGTGGAGAGAGTGGGCATCTTTGTCTCGTTTCTGATCTTAAATGAAAAGCTTTCAGCTTCTCGCTGTTAAGAATAATGGTGGCTGTGGATTTGTCATATATGGCCTTTATTATGTTGATATAGTTGCCCTCTATACCCATTTTGTTGAGAGTTTTTACCAGGAATGGATGTTGAATTTTGTCAAATGCTTTTTCAGTATCTATGGAGATGGTCATGTGATTTTTGTCCTTCTTTTTGTTCATGTGGTGGATGATGTTAATGGGTTTTCAAATTCTATATCATCCTTGCATCCTGGACTAAATACTACTTGATCATGATGGATGATCTTTTTGATATATTTTTGAATTCAGTTTGCTAATATTTTGTTGAGTATTTTTGCGTCTATGTTCATCAGTGATATTGGTCTGTAATTTTCTTTTTTGTGCTGTCTTTACCTGGTTTTGATATTAGAGTGATGCTCCCCTCATAGAATGAGTTTTGGAAGTATTCCCTCTTCTTCTACTCTTTGGATAACTTTAAGGAGGATGGGTATTAGGCCTTCACTAAATGTTTGATAAAATTCAGTGGTAAAGACATCTGAGAAGGCATTTTGTTTTTAGGTAGTTTTTGATTACCAATTCAATTTTGTTGCTGGTAAATGGTCTGTCCAGATTTTCTGTTTCTTTCTGGGTCAGCCTTGGAGGGTTGTATTTTTATACAAAGTTGCCCATTTCTTCTAGGTTATCCAGTTTGTTGGCATATAATTTTGCATAGTATTCTCTAATAATATTCATCTATTCTCTAATAATTCTTTGTATTTCTGTAGTGTCCATAGTGATTTTTCCTTTCTAATTTCTGTTTCTGTTAATGTGTGTAGACTCTTTTTCTTCCTTGATAAGTCTAACTAGTGGTTTATCTATTTTGTTTATTTTCTCAAAGAACCAGCTCCTGCTTTCATTGATTCTATTGTTTTATTCTTCTCGATTTTATTTATTTATGCTCTAATTTTTATTATGTCCCTTCTTCTACTGACTTTGGGCCTCTTTTATTCTTATTTTTATAGTTTCATTAATTGTGAGTTTAGAGTGTTCATATGGGATTGTTCTTCTTTCCTGAGGTACTGTATTGCAATATACTTTCCTCTTAGCATGACCTTCACTGCGTCCCACAGATTTTTGTGGTGTTGAATTGTTGTTGTCATTTGTCTCCATATATTACTTGAAGATCTGTGGTTTTTTCAATCAAATAAATTTTACTTCTTTGGCAGTCAAAATTGTAAGATAATATCAAAATTCCTTGTTCCCTGGAGTACATGAACTATGTAATCACTGGTTATATGAATATGATGGATTTCACTCATATGATTAAAGTTATAGTAAATGGCACAATTGACTTTTGAAAAGGGAGATTATACCTGTGGCCCTGACCTAATCACATTATATCCTGAACCCTCATCCTAGATATCAGAGTTGAAGTCAGAGTTTGAAAACATAAAAGAGACTTGATGCAAGGGATGTTCTCTGTTTCCAGGTAGAAAGCACAACACTGCAAGTAATATAGGCAGTTTGTAGGACCTGAGAGCAGCCCCTGAATGTTAGCTAACAAAATGGCTGGGACCACAATCTGAGAGTCACATTGAACTGAATATGGCCTACAAGCAGTGTGAGCTTGGAAGTGGATTCTTTGCCAGAACCTGCAGTTCAGATCTTGGTTTGGCTTATCCTTTGGTTTCAGTATTTTGGTACTCTGAGCAGAGAATCCAGACATATCATATTGGGCTTCTTACCTACAGAATTGTGACCTAATAAATTGGTTTTCTTTCCAGCCTCTAAATTTTTGGTAATTTTTTATACAACATTAGAAGTCTAATACAAATTCAAGATGGAAAGAACAACTAAATATGAATTGTAGTTAATTAAGGCATGGTGGTGTGGTTGGGGAAACTAATACTGATATCCGCAATTTTAAAGTGCATAAAAATTGAATTGATCGATAAAAGAATGAGAAGTGTGTATGTTATAAAACAAGTATATTAAAATGTTAACCATAGTCTTTAAGTGATAGTTGTATGGCTTTTTATTGCAATATCCTTTCAACTTTTCTGTATATTTGGAAACATTCACAGTCAAATGTTGGAAAAATGTAATGAAATGCTTATATGGTCTGGAATTTGTGTCGTTTCCCCCCACCCCCAGTTCATATGTTGCAATTCTAATCCCCAAGGTCATATTATTAAGAGATTGAGTCTTTGGGAGAAGATAAGGAGAAATTTGTGCCCTTGTAAGAGAACCCAAAAGATAAAGCAAAAATATATCTGTCTATAAACCAGGAAATACTCACCAGCATTCAAATCTGCTCCTTCATCCTGGATTTATCAGCCTCCAGAACTGTGGAAAATAAATTTCTGTTGCTTATGAGCCACTAATTCTATGATATTTTGTTATAGCAGCCTGAACCAACTAATACAGAAAATTGTTGCCAAGAAGTGAAGGTACTTCTGTAACAAATGCCTAAAAAAGAATCTTTGGAACTGAGTAATGGGTAGTGGCTGGAATAATTTTGATGTGCATGCCAAAAAAATGTCTACAATTATGTATATGTAGCACTAAAGGAAATTCTAGTGAAAGTCTAGAAGGAAGAATAGAGCTGTAAATTAAACCTTGATCTTCTTAGAGAATATATGATTGCAAACAAATGTTTCTATAAATGTGGATGACAAAGACCATCCTGATTAGATAATAGATTGAAATGAAGAATATGTTATTTGAATATTGAGAAAAGGCAATCATTGTTAAAATGCAAAAAGCTTGGCTGAATTCTGTTTATATCCTAGTGTTTTGTGGAAGGTGAAACTTGTAAGTGATGAGCTTAGACATTTGGCTGATGAAATGTATAACCAAAGTATTGAAGGAGAAGCCTTTCTTTTGGATCATTTTAATAAAATGCAAGAAGAGGGAATGACTTAAAGATGTAATTATTCATCAAAAAAGAAAAAAATTTAAATTAGGAAAATTTTCAGCCTTTCCCTATAGAAAGGAAAGAAAAATTTTGTTCAGGAGACAATTTGTGGGATAGAGCTGTCCAGGGGCTTTGACACATGACCCAAGAAGAGAGCCATTGTGAGGGTGAGGCCATCACAAAGAGTCTTAATTAGATCAATGCCCAGTGGAGCTGTGAGGGTAAAGCTGCTCCTAAAATCCAAGACAAGTAAAGCCACAGAATAAAACTGCAGCCCATAAGAGCTGTACTCAGCAGTGCCATTGGAATCATGACACCCCAGTGTGCAAAGAAGTTGTAGGTTGGTCATGGCAATAATAGTAAAGCATGAAGAATATAGTCAATGATTATATATCATTTTCCTATGTTGGCAGATAGTAGCTGTACTAGTGGGGGTGAGGATTTAATAATATGGGTAACTGTTGAACCACTGTGCTGTATACTTGAAACTAATATAAGATTGTACATCAATGATACTTCAACAGAAATAAAAGTTGGGAAATGCATCCTAGTGAATCCAGAAACTTGGAACTCTGCCCATGTGGACCTAGAGGGAGAAAATCAAGTTAAAGAAGATTATAAGCCTTAAGAACTTTTGTTTGCCCTCTGAGTTTTGGACTTGCATGGTACCTATCAAGCCTTTTTCTTTTTTTATTGAAGTATCACTGATATACAATTTTCTGAAGGTTTCACATGAACATCATTGTGGTATCAACATTCACCAGTATTATCACATCCTCACGCCCCCATCGCTGTCACTATCAGTGTAGTATGATGCTATAGAGTCATTACTTGTCTTTTCCATGCTGTACTGCCATCCCTGTGACCTACCTATATTGTGATTGAAAATTATACTGCCCCCTAACCTCCCTCTCCCTCCCTCTTCACACACTCTATCCAACCATACCCCTTTGGTAACCACTAGTCCCCTGTCTGTGTCTGTTGCAATTTTGTTCCTTTAGCTTTGTTTTGTTTTTATACTCCACAAATGAGTAAAGTCATTTAGTAATTGTCTTTCTCTGTCTAGATTATTTCTCTGAGCATAATACCCTCTTGCTCCATCCATCATCCTGCCAAGGGGATGATATCATTCTTTTTTATGGCTGAAAAATATTACATTGTGTATATGTACGACCACTTCTTTCTCCATTCATCTACTGATATACACTTATATTACTTCCATATCTTGGATATTGTAAATAGTGCTGGTATAAACATAGGGGTGCATATGTCCTTTCAAATCAGGGGCATTGTTTTCTTTGGATAAATTTCAAGAAGTAGGAAAAAATACACTGTTGGATTCAAGAAGACAGTGTGAGTGGTGAGACAGAGAACTCCTCCCAAAACCACATATAATATGAAAATATAGTTAGCACAACTAATCCTAAAAGAGCAACAGGAAAGAAGGCTGCACCAGACTGCATACAACTGGAGAACAGAGCAGACCTCAGGAAACAGGGTAACATACCAAAGCCTTGATCCAGCAGGACCCAAGCCTTTCCCCCACCCCAGCTCACCAGTGGGAGGAAGAGAAATGGAGTGGGGGGGGTGGAAGCCTAGGACTGCTCAATACCTAGCCCTGGAGGTATGCTTTGGGAGCACAAACCCACATTGCATGGTGTTCTGGAGATTAGGAAGGTTGGAAAGCTAGGAGGTAGAATATGTGGAGGGGCTGAGATTCCATCCATTTGTGGAGGACAGGGATGCACATCAGGCTGCTCTGGGACAAAGGAAAGGTGGGTGATCTAAGAGATTTCCCAGCAGTGAGAGGGCTGCTGAAGGGGCAGTGTTTGCATAGAGCTTGCTGTACGGGAGAAGGGATAGGTGGACAAGGTTGTCTGGGTATGCTCTGCTCAGCAGGTTGGGAACTTTCAAGAGCTTCAGGTGCTCCATACCCCTGGCTGACTACTCAGCTCTTAGGCCCTCCACTGTTATACACAGACTTCAGCTTCTTCCTCCCTGGCCTGCTGACAACAGCTCACAAACCGGTAGTCCATGCCCTGGTGTCAGGCCAGTCAAAGGGAGGCCCCGCCTATGGCTAGAGATGAAAAGCACAGAGGCTTAAACCTGTGTGCTCTGCCCACTGGTTCTGACAGTGGAGACAGGCACTGCAGCCGAGAAGTAGGAAGCAGCTCTTTCCTTCCCCCAGGCACCAGTGCCACTTCCCTGCAAACCCTGACATGACCCTAGGGGCTGAGCAACTCCAGATACTAGGGCTTCTGGTCACTAGAGGGCACCACATACAAACATGAAACGTCATAGCAAATTGGATCAAACAAAAATCTCACAAACACCAGAAAAATGGCCAAATGAAACTGAACTCACCATTTTTTCAGAGAGTTCAAAATAAAAATCATAAACATGCTCATGGAGGTACAGAAAAAATTCAAAAACTCAGGGATGAATTTATGATGAAGATTCAATCATTAAGAAATTCCATATCTGTTATGCAACATAAAATGGAGGGATTTAAATGCAGACAAATGAGATGGCAAATGGAATACAAATTAGAGAAGAGGAATGCAAAGAAGCTATGGCACAGAGAGGAAAATTATCTCTAGGAATGAAAAAATATTAAGAGAACAGTGTGACCAATCCAAACGGAACAATACTCTCATTATAGGGGTTCCAAAAGAAGAAGAGAGAGGAAAAGGGACAGAAAGTGTCTTTGAGGAGGTAATTGCTGAAAATTTCCACAGTCTGGGGAAGGAGATAGTCTCTCAGGCCATGGACGTGCACAGATCTTCCAAAACAAGGGAAGCAAGGAAGGCAACACCAAGATTTATAATAATTAAAAATGGCAAAGATCAAAGATAAGGATAAACTTTTCAAAGCAGCTAGAGAGAGAAAAAAGATCACATACAAAGGAAAACCCATCAGGTTTTCATCCGACTTCTCAACAGAGAACTTACAGGCCAGAAGGGAGTGGCATGATATATTTAATTCAATGAAGCAGAAGGGTCTCAAACCAAGAATATGCTACCTGGTAAAATTATCATTTAATTTGAGGAAGGGATTAAACTATTTTCAGATAAGCTAAAGCTGACAGAATTTACCTCCCACAAACCAACTTTACAGTGCATTTTGGAGGGACTGCATTAGGTGGAAGTATTCCGAAGCCTAAATATCTCTCACTAGGGGAAATAAAACCACAGCAAAGAAAGTAGAACAATTAATTACTAAGCATATGCAAAATCAAATCAACTACCCCCAAATTCAATCAAGGGATAGGCAAAGAGTAAAGAATATGATACCTAATATATAAAGAATAGAGGAGGAAGAAAAAGGAGAAAAAAAAACCCTTTACATTGTGTTTGTAATAGAATACTAAGTGAGCTAAATTAGACTGTTATATAGTAAGAGAATTACCCTTGAATGTTTGGTAATAAATCTAAAGCCTGCAATGGCAATAAGTACATACCTATTGATAAATACCTTAAATGTAAATGGTCTGAATGCACCAATCAAAAGACATAGAGTTACTGAATGGATAAAAAAAAAAACCACACCCATCTATATGCTGCCTGTGCACTTCAAACCCAAAGACATACACAGACTGAAAGTAAAGGGATGGAAAAAGATATTTCATGCAACTAATAGTGAGAAAAAATCAGGAGTTGCAGTACTTGTATCAGACAACATAGACTTCAAAACAAAGAAAGTAACAAGAGACAAAGAAGGACATTACATAATGATAAAGGGGTCAGACCAACAAGAGGATATAACTGTTATAAATATCTATACACCCAACACAGGATCACCTACATATGTGAAAGAAATACTAACAGAATTAAGGAGGGAAATAGAATGCAAAGCATTCAGTTTAGAAGACTTCAACACACCACTCACTACAAAGGACAGATCAACCAGATAGAAAATAAGTAAGGAGACAGAGGCACTGAACAAACTATTAGAACAGATGAACCTAATGGACATCTACAGAACACTCCATCCAAAAGCAACAGGATACATATTCTTCCTAAGTGCACATGAAACATTTCTAAGAATAGATCATATACTAGGCCATAAAAAGAGTCTCAGTAAATATAAAATAATTGAAATTTTACCAACCAGCTTCTCAGATCACAAAGGTATTAAACTTGAAATAAATTACACAAAGAAAATGAAAAAGGCCAAAAGCACATGGAGACTTAATAACCTGCTCCTAAATGATCAATGGATCAATAGCCAAACAAAAACAGAGATCAAGCAATATTTGGAGACAAATGACAATAATTAAACACCATAAAATCTGTGGGACACAGTGAAGGCTGTGCTAAGAGGGAAGTATAGTGCAACACCGGTATACCTCAGGAAAGAAGAACAATCCCATATGAACAGTCTAAACTCACAGTTAATGAAACTAGGAAAAGAAGAACAAATGAGGTGAAAACTCAGTAGAAGGAGGGACAATAATAAAGATTAGAGCATAAATAAATTAAATCAAGAAGAATAAAACAATGAAAAGATTCAATGAAAGCAGGAGCTGCTTCTCTGAGAAAATAAACAAAATAGATAAACCCCAAGCCAGACTTATCAAGAAAAAAAGAGAATTTACACACATAAACAGAATCAGAAATGATAAAGGAAAAATCACTACAGATACCACAGAAATACAAAGAATTATGGGAGAATACTGTGAAAATTTACATGCTAACAAAATGGATAAACTAGAAGAAAGGGACAACTTTCTAGAAAGTACAACCTTCGAAGGCTAACTCAGGAAGAATCAGAAAATGTAAATAGGCCAATTACCATCAAGGATATTGAATTGATAATCAAAAAACTACCTAAGAATAAAATCCCTGGACGAGATGGTTTCACTGCTGAATGTTATCAAATATTTAGTGAAGACCTAATACCCGTCCTCCTGAAAGTTTTCAAGAAAGCAAAAGAGGGGGGAGTATTTGCAAACTCATTCTATGAGGACAATATCACTCTAATCCCAAAACTATGCAAAGACAACATAAAAAAAGGAAATTACAGACCAATATCCCTGAAGAACACAGATGCAAAAGTACTCAACAAAATATTAGCAAACTGAATTAAAAAATACATCAAAAAGATCATCCATCATGATCAAGTAGGATTTATTCCAGGGATGCAAGCATGGTACCACATTCAAATATCCATCAACATCATCCACCACATCAACAAAAAGAAGAACAGAATCCACATAATCATCTCCATAGACGCTGAAAAACCATTTCACAAAATTCAACATCCATTCATGATAAAAACTCTCAACAAAATGGGCATAAAGGGCAAGTATCTAAACATAATAAAGGCCATATATGACAAACCCACAGCTAACATTATACTTAAAACCGAGAAACTGAAATCTTTTCCTTAATGGTTGGGAACAAGGCAAGGATGCCCACTCTCCATTTTATTCTATGTAGTTCTGGAAGACTAGCCATGGCAATCAGACAACAGAAAGAAATGAAAGGCATCCATAGTGGCAAGGAAGAAGAACTTAAAATATCTCTGTTTGCAGATAACATGATATTATACAAAGAAAAAAACAAAATAAGCCAGTCCAAAACTATGAGATCTAATATCTGAATTCAGCAATGTTGCAGGATACAAAATTAATACACAGAAATCAGTTGAATTCCTATACACTAATGATGAACTAGCAGAAAGAGAAATCAAGAAAAAAATTCTACTCACAATTGCATCAAAAAGAAAATAATACTTAGGAATAAACTTAACCAAGGAAGTGAAAGACCTATATTCTGAAAACTACAAGACACTCATGAAAGAAATTAAAGAAGATATCAATAAATGGAAACACATCCTGTGCTCATGGATAGGAAGAATTAATATTGCCAAAATGGCCATCCTGCCTAAAGCAATCTACAGATTCAATGCAATCCCTAGCAAAATACCAACAGCATTCTTCAATGAACTAGAGCAAATAGTTCTAAACTTCATATGGAACCACAAAAGACCCTGAATAGCCAAAGCAATCTTGAGAAGGAAGAATAAAGGGGGGGGGTTGCATTTCTTAATTTCAAGTTCTACTACAAAGCCACAGTAATCAGAACAATTTGGAACTGGAACAAGAACAGACCCATAGACCAATGGAACAGAATATAGAGCTCTGATATAAACCCAACCATATATGGTTAATTAATATATGATAAAGGAGCCATGGGCATACAATGGGGAACTGACAGCCTCGTCAAAAACTGGTGTTGGTAAAACTGGAAAGCTACATGCAAGAGAATCTAACTGAATTATTGTCTAACCCCATAAACAAAAGTAAGTCAATATGGATGAGAGACCTGAATGCAAGTCATGAAACCATAAAACTCTTAGAAGAAATCATAGGCAAAAGTCTCTTGAATATAAACATAAGCAACTTCTTCCTGAACAAATCTCTCTGGACAACAGAAAGAAAAGCAAAAATGAACAAGTGGGACTATATCAAGCTGAAAAGCTTCTGTACAGTAAAGGACACCACAAATAGAACAAAAAGATATCCTACAGTATGGTAGAATATATTCATAAATGACAGATCCGATAAAGGGTTGGCATCCAAAATATATAAAGAGCTCACGCACCTCAACAAACAAAAAGCAAATAATTAAATTAAAAAATGGTCAGAGCAGCTGAATAAACAGTTCTCCAAAGAAGAAATTCAGATGGCCAACAAACACATGAAAAGATGCTCCACATCGCTAATCATCAGAGAAATGCAAATTAAAACCACAATAGGATATCACCTCACAACAGTTAGAATGGCCAACATTGAAAAGACTAGGGCAAACAAGTGCTTCCAAGGATTCAGAGAAAGGGGAACCCTGCAACACTGCTGGCGGGAATGAAAATTTGTTCAAGCATTGTGAAAAGCAGTATGGAGGTTCCTCAAAAAACTAAAAATAGAAGTACAATTTCACTCAGGAGTTCCACTCCTAGGAATTTACCCTATGAATGCAGGACCCCAGTTTGAAAAAAGAAATATGCACCCCTATGTTAATTGCAGCACTATTTACAATAGCCAAGAAAAGGAGGCAACCTAAGTCTCTAGCAGTAGATGAATGGATAAAGAAGATGTGGTACATATACACAATGGAATATTATTCAGCCATAAGAAGAAAACAAATCCTACCATTTGCAACAACATGGATGAAGCTAGAGGGTATTATGCTCAGTGAAAAAAGTGAGGTGGAGAAAGACAAGTACCAAATGATTTCACACACCTGTGGAGCATAAGAACAAAGCAAAAACTGAAGGAACAAAAAACAACAGCAGAATCTCAGAACCCAAGAATGGACTAAAACTTACCAAAGGGAAAGGGACTGGGAAGGATGCGTAGGAAGGAGGGATAAGGGCAGAGAAAAAGAAAGTGGGCACAGAAATACAAAGAATTATTACAGAATACTATGAAAACCAATATTCTAACAAGCTGGAAAACCTAGGAGAAATGGACAACTTCTTAGAAAAATACAACCTTCCAAGACTGACCCAGGAAGAAACAGAAAATCTAAACAGACCAATTACCAAAAATGAAATTGAATCGGTAATCAAAAAATTACCCAAGAACAAAACCCCCGGGCCAGATGGATTTCCTCGGAATATTATCAGACATACAGAGAAGACATAACAGCCATTCTCTGTAAACTTTTCCAAAAAATAGAAGAGGAGGGACTACTCCCAAACTCATTCTATGAAGCCAACATCACCCTAATACCAAAACCAGGCAAAGACCCCACCAAAAAAGAAAACTACAGACCAATATCCCTGATGAAGGTACATGCAAAAATACCGAACAAAATATTAGCAAATCGAATTCAAAAATACATCAAGAGGATCAGACACCATGACCAAGTGAGATTCATCCCAGGGATGCAAGGATGGTACAACATTCGAAAGTCCATCAACATCATCCACCACATCAACAAAAAGAAAGACAAAAACCACATGATCATCTCCATAGATGCTGAAAAAGCATTCAACAAAATTCAACATCTATTCATGATAAAAACTCTCAACAAAATGGACATAGAGGGCAAGTACCTCAACATAATAATGGGCATATATGATAATCCCACAGCTAACATCATACTGAACAGTGAGAGGCTGAAAGCTTTTCCTCTGAGATCGGGAACAAGACAGGGATGCCCACTCTCCCCACTGTTAATCAACATGGTACTGGAGGTCCTAGCCACGGCAATCAGACAAAACAAAGAAATACAAGGAATCCAGATTGGTAAAGAAGAAGTCAAACTGTCACTATTTGCATATGACATGATACTGTACATAAAAAACCCTAAAGACTCCACTGCAAAACTACTAGAACTAATATCGGAATTCAGCAAAGTTGCAGGATACAAAATTAACTCACAGAAATCTGTAGCTTTCCTATACACTAACAATGAACTAATAGAAAGAGAAATCAGGAAAACAATTCCATTCACAATAGCATCAAAAAGAATAAAATACCTAGGAATAAACCTAACCAAGGAAGTGAAAGACCTGTACCCTGAAAACTACAAGACACTCTTAAGAGAAATTAAAGAGGTCACTAACAAATGGAAACTCATCCCATCCTCCTGGCTAGGAAGAATTAATATCGTCAAAATGGCCATCCTGCCCAAAGCAATATACAAATTCGATGCAATCCCTATCAAATTACCAACAGCATTCTTCAATGAAATTGAACAAATAGTTCAAAAATTCATATGGAACTGTCAAAGACCCCGAATAGCCAACGCAATCCTGAGAAGGAAGAATAAAGTGTGGAGGGGATCTCGCTCCCCAACTTGAAGCTCTACTACAAAGCCACAGTAATCAAGACAATTTGGTACTGCGACAAGAACGGAGCCACAGACCAGTGGAACAGAATACAGACTCCAGACATTAACCCCAAAATATAAGGCCAATTAATAATTGATAAAGGAGCCATGGACATACAATGGGGAAATGACAGTATCTTCAACAGATGGTGCTGACAAAACTGGACAGCTTCATGTAAGAGAATGAAACTGGATCACTGTCTAACCCCATACGCAAAAGTAAACTCCAAATGGATCAAAGACCTGAATGTAAGTCATGAAACTGTAAAACTCTTAGAAAAAACATAGGCAAAATTCTCATGGACATAAACATGAGTGACTTCTTCATGAACATATCTCCCCGGCCAAGGGAAACAAAGGCAAAAATGAACAAGTGGTACTATATCAAGCTAAAAAGCTTCTGTACAGCAAAGGACACCATCAATAGAACAAAAAGGTATCCTACAGTATGGGAGAACATATTCATAAATGACAGATCCAATAAAGGATTGACATCCAAAATATATAAAGAGCTCACATGCCTCAACAAACAAAAAGCAAATAATACGATTAAAAAATGGGCAGAGGAGCTGAATAGACACTTCTCCAAAGAAGAAATTCAGATGGCCAATAAGCACATGAAAAGATGCTCCACATCGCTAATCATCAGAGAAATGCAAATTAAAACCACAATGAGATATCACCTCACACCAGTAAGGATCACCATCATCGAAATGACAAACAACAACAAATGTTGGCAAGGTTGTGGAGAAAGGGGAACCCTCCTACACTGCTGGTGGGAATGTAAACTAGTTCAACCATTGTGGAAAGCAATATGGAGGTTCCTCAGAATGCTCAAAATAGAAATACCATTTGACCCAGGAATTCCACTTCTAGGAATTTACCCTAAGAATGCAGCACTCCAATTTGGAAAAGACAGATGCACCCCTTTGTTTATCGGTGCACTGTTTACAATAGCCAAGATATGGAAGCAACCTAAATGTCCATCAGTGGATGAATGGATAAAGAAGATGTGGTACATTTACACAATGGAATATTACTCAACCATAAGAAAAAAACAGATCCTACCATTCACAACAACATGGATGGAGCTACAGGGTATTATGCTCAGTGAAATAAGCCAAGCGGAGAAGGACAAGTACCAAATGATTTCACTCATATGTGGAGCATAAGAACAAAGGAAAACTGAAGGAACAAAACAGCAGTAGAATCACAGAACTCAAGAATGGAGTAATAGTTTCCAAAGGGAAAGGGATTGGGGACGATGGGAGGGAAGGGAGGGATAAGGGTGGGGAAAAAGAAAGAGGGCATTATGATTAGCATGTATAGTGCATGGGGGGTATGGGGAGGTCTGTGCAACACAGAGAAGACAAGTAGTGATTTTACAGCATCTTACTATGCAGATGGACAGTGACTGTGAAGGGGTATGTTGGGGGGGCGGGACTTGGTGAAGGGGGGAGCCTAGTAAACATAATATTCTTCATGTGATTGTAGATTAATGATACCAAAAGTTTAAAAGTAAATAAATAAATAAAGCTACTCAACAGTGGACTGATGGTCAATTTATTTAATGGACATTCCATGCTCCCTATGATAATAGGCATCTAGTATTACTGAACATTGTAATGGTCTTTTCAAAAATTTGTTCAAAAAGAATTTTGGCTGTACTCTCCTGGTACATAAAATTTATTAAAGCACTCTAGTATTTAAATGGAGCTATTGTCAGAAAGGAAGTCTTTCTCTTGGCCACTTCTTAAGTAATGATTAGATTAAGAGAGTTGGTCATTATAGAGACCTATTTTGGAAGAGCCACATGGCTTCACTAGTGAATTGTATCAACCAGTTAGAGGATAATTTATATCAATCCTTCTCATTTAATATTGTTACATTTTCTTTACTGTTCAAAGCGGCCCAGAGATTCAAAGAAATCCCTAGCAAAATTCTAATGGCATTTTTCACAGAGGATAACAATCCAAAACTGTGTATGTAACCATAGAAAACCCCACATAGCCAAAGCAATCATAAGAAATTGCCTTCATACTTTCTCATTTCAAAGTATATTACAAAGCTATAGTAATCAGAAAGTGTTTGTTGGCATAAAAACAGATACATAGATCAATGGAGCAAGAGAAAGCTACATAATTGATTTTTAACAGAGCCAAGAATATACAATGGGTAAAGGAAAGTCTCTTCAACAAATGGTGCAGGGTAAACAGGGCAGCCAAATGCAAACGAATGAACCTGGGCATACATATTAAACCATAAATAAAAATCAGCTCAAAATGCATTAAAGAGTTGGATGTAAGGCCTGAAACCATAAAACTCCTAGAAGAAAATATAGGTAGTAAATTTCTTGATATTGGTTTTGGTGATGACTTTTTGGATTTGAAACCAAAAGCAAAGACAACAATAGCAAAAATAAACAGATGAGACTCCATGAGACTAAAATGCTTCTGCACAGTAAAGGAAACCATCAACAACATTAAAACAACCCACTGAATGGGAGAAAATATTTGAAAATCATGCATTTTATAAGGGGTTAATATCCAAAATATATGAAGAAGTCATACAACTCAAGTAAAAAACAAGCAATACACTTGTTGGGTTGCTGTGCATACCTGATACCAATATAATATTGTTTATCAACTACACATCAATACAATTTTTTAAATGGGCAGAGGTTTTGAATAGACATTTTTCCAAAGGAGACATACAGAGAGTCAATAGGTAAATGAAATGTGCTCAACACACTCATCATTAATGAAATTCAAATAAAAACACAATGAGATATCATGGCATAAATATTAAAATGATTATAAAGAAAAGAAATAACTGTTGGTGAGCATGTGAAGAAAAAGGAGCTCTTGTATACTGCTGGTGAGATTATAAATTGGTGTAGCCACTATGGAAAAGAGTATGGAGTTTCCTCAATAAAACTAAAAATAGAACTATCATATCTAGTGATCCCACTTCTGGGTATTAATATGAAGGAGAAGAAAAGTAACTCAAGGGATATCTGCATCCCCATGTTAATTGCAGTATTATTTGCAATAGCCAAGAATGGATGCAACTTAAGTGTCTGTTGGTGGATGAAAGGATAAAGAAAATATGTGATATATTCACACATACATACATACAATGGAATAAGTACTATTTAGCTATAAAAAGAAAGAAATCCTGCCAATCACATCATCATGGATGTACTGTTAGGAAATTTTGCTAAATCAAGTAAGTCATACATAGAAAGACCAGCACCATATTACCTCACTTATATTTGAAGTATGAAAAAAGCCCCCAAGACCCCTGAACTCATAGATACAGAAAACAGATTTCTGGTTGCCAGATGCAGGAGTTGGGAGCTGTGTGAAGTGGTTACATGTGGTAAAAAGACACAAAGTTCATATTATAAGATAAATTAGTCTGGGGATATAATATCAAGCATGGTGACTATAGTTAACAATATTGTATATTTGAAAGTTACTGAAAGATCTTAAAAGCTCTCATCACAAGAAAAAATGTTATATACCTGAAATGAATATAATGTTATATGTCAATTACATCAATTAAATATCTTTAAAGATAAAATTTTTAAAAGGCACTGACAGCCTAAGTCAAGGCATGATAATATGACTTTCCATAGTGTGATCTAAGATTGTGGAGTAAAGGCAATGAGAATCAATAGTTAAGAAAGGTTCCTAATCTTGTCTACAGTTTTGGGGTTCATAAATACCGGTAAGGTGGCCCACAAACCCCTTGAAGTTGTATTACCAATGACTGTATGTGTATTTCTTTGGAGAGAGACTTTTAATTTTCATCAGATTCTTTAACTGGAACATTGAGTCAAAAAACCTTGGTATCAGATGTTCTTGGATCAGCAGGGCTAGGGAATGAAAAAACTTGTAGACCTTTTTGAGGAATTCATTTTTCACTTTGAGATCATTGCATAACCTATGGGGTTTTCTAGTTGGGAGGCAACATGGGACAAGCCTTATGAAGACAATACAGGTTTACTATGAGTCAAAATCAAATAAAATACTTTATATTAAACTATAAAGTGATATTTAATGCTCTATTCCCATATTCTAAAACAGTGCTGAGTGCATATTGGGGGCTCAGTAAACATTTCTGAATGAGTGAATGGGTCCAGGAAGATGTGATAATAGACTTTATTTCTCCAGGGTGACTCCTGCATTTCCTGGATGATTTAACTTAAGGTGAAATCCAGGGAATCAAATCTCCCCATGCAAAAAAAAAAAAAAGAAGTTGGTAGACTTAAACTCTAGCACATCAATGATCACATTAAAAGTGATAGTCTAAAAACTCCAAATGAGCATCCACTATTGTCAGATCGCATAAATAAGCAAGACCCAAGAATAATTCCTATAAGAAATTTACTTCAAATATAAAGACACAAATATGTTAAAAGTAAAAAGATGGAAAAAGTTATACTATGCTAATAGTAATTCAAAGAAAGCTAGATTATATTTATCAAAGAAATATATTTCAAATCCAATAACACTACCAGGGATAAGTTTCACTTCATAGTGAGGAACAGGTCAACTCAGAAAGAGGACTTAATCCTAAATATAAATGTATCTGATCATAGAACTTCATGTATGTAAAGCAAAAGTTGATAGAACTGCTAGGAGAAACAAATAAATCCACAATTACATCTGGAGATTTCAATATGTTTCTTGCTGCTCTTGCTTTAACCCTTGCTCTCTCTCTCTCTCTCTCTCTCTGCTTCCATAATTAATAGAACAAGTAGACAGAAATTAGATAAGGAGAAGTTACAGTTCTTGGTAACAGGAATATTCCACTCTGTCCACTTGTAGCTATAAGACCTGGACAGCATGCATAGAGCAACTAAAGATTTGAAAAGAAAACAGTAGCAGGTGAATTGGGAAAGAAGAGCAAAATTCAAAGAATCATGAGTCTAGCCAGTGAGTTTAACTTTATTTTTTCTGAATATGATTCAGTATAGTCCGAAACTTAGAAGTGGGTACCTGCAAACAAACATACCATCAGGACCAGTCATTTAGTTCTGGCTAGAAGAATGAGAAAGGGAATCCTGATGGTCAGAGATAGTAAGCCCCCTATTTTTCTCTTTGTTTTCTCCATTTATTGTGCCTAGCACAAGACAATCACACCACCAAAGTAATGGTGGAACACCAGTGGCAACAGTTATGTGTATACAGGCACCTATAGCTCTGAAGATGTGTGTTGTAAACTGATTGTGCCCCCAAAATTCGTATGTTGATATCGTAATTATGTCTCCTATTGTATTAGGAAGTGGGGTCTTGGGAGGTCAAGAGCTCTCTCCCTCCACCATATGAGGATACAGGGGTGTGGCTATCTACAAGCCAGGGAAAGGGCCTTCAACAATGAACCTGACCATGTTAGTTAGCATCCTGATTGAAGACTACCAGGGTTGAGAACTAGGATAAATGTATTTATGTTGTTGAAGTTACCAATCTATGTTATTTTGTTGTAACAGTCTTGAGTTGGCAAAGGCAGAAATTAGTATCAAGAGTGAGGTGTTGCTATAACAGATACCAAAAAAATGTGGAATCAACTAAAACTGTGTAATGGGTTGAGGTTGGAGGAGTTTTTAGGTGAAGACTAGAAATATGGATGATAAGGGAGATTCTGGTAAGAGCTCAGAATGAAAAGAAGATAGCTGTAGAGAAAGCTTCCATCTTCCTAAAGAATACATAAATAAACACTAATAGACTGTTGGTAGAAATATGGACAGTAAAGGCCATTCTGGAGAGGACTCAGATGGGAATTACAAAAATGTTATTGGACAATGAAGAAGGCAATATTTGTACAGTGGTAAAGAATTTGGCTGAATTGTGTTTGTATTCTAGTATTTTGTGTAAGATAGATGTTTGAGGAATAAAATATAATTAAATGTGACATTTCTAAGTGAAGTGTTAAAGCAGCATCTTGGTTCTCTTGAATGGTGTTGAAAAATGTGAGAAGAAAGAAATGAATCAAACAAGGAATTGTTAAGGGAAAAAGAGGCAATACTCAAAGATTTAGAAAATTCTCTATCTGCCATTTTGCAAAAAAATGAGAAAGTGTGTTTGAAAAAGAACAATAAGGATATGGCTGACAAATCATTTCATAAATATATTTGTGTGGTTCTGAGGGACCTAATCAGTCATCTTAACCAAGACAGGAATAGAGATGGGATTATAACCCCAGAAAGACTGTTGGTGAGATTGAAGGAAACAGAAAATAGGACGGAAAACAAAAGACTGCAAATGTATATTATATTTCAAGAAAAAGGAAGGAATCTAAAGGTAATTCAGAGATCGTCACAGCTGTTACTGTCACATTGGGCTCAGAATGCGTGGGTCTGGGGTGAAAGCTGCCTCCCCTTGACTTCAAAAGGTAGAAGCAACACCCAGGAGAGGTGTGTGGGAAGGGTTTTCCTAAGGAACCCTAAGTTGGGGCCTTAGAGAGAGCTGTGCTCTGGGCAGTGCTCTACCAAGCAGAATGGCCAGGGCTGCCCCATAATCTGGTAGGTTGATGCTGCCACTTCAGTGGATCTGGAAAGCAAGACCACCACCTCTGTGGATCTACAGAGCAGAGTATTGAACCAAAGAGGATCATTCTTCAGTCTTAATATGTAATGGTATTTGCCCTATATTTTGGACTTGCCTGGATTCTCTCACTCCTTTCTTTCTTCTGATTTGTCCCTTTTGGAATGGGAATAACTATACTATATTTGCCCCACTATCACATTTTGGAAACACAGATATCTCTGGTTTCACAGTTTTGCAGTTTAAGATAAATTTCACACCAGGATGAGTTGTACTATAAATCTTAATTTAGATAATAAATAAAACTTTAGACTTTAGATTTGATGGTGGGATGAGTTAAGATTAGAAGATTTAGGGATACAATAGATGAATACTACATGAAATGGGATATTTTGGGTGGGTCAAGGGTGAAATATTATGGACCAAATGTGCCTCCTCAAAATTCATATGTTGAAGCTATAGCCCCAAAGGTATTAAGAGGGGGAGACTTTTAAAAGTAATTAGCATTAGATGAGGTAATGCAGGTGAACCCCCATGATGCAATAAGTTCTTATAAAAAGAGGAAGAGACAATAATTCTTTCTCTCTACCATATGTGGACCATATGTAAGAAGGTGGCCATCTATAAACCAGGAAGAAAGCCCTCACAAGTAACTTGACCATGCTGACATACTGATCTTGAACTTCCTAGCCTCTAGAACTATGAGATAAAAATTTATGTTGTTTAAGTCACTATGGCATTTTGTTGTGGAAGCCCAAGCTTACTAACACAGAAGTAAACCATCCTCTTCAATTGAAAAAGTTGTAGTCTTGGGAGACCAGGGTGAATTCCCATTACATTTTGTCTCTATCCACAGCCTCTTGGCACTGGATGAAGGCACATTTTAAGAAAGTATATCACAAGGTAGTTGGATAAAACACCAGAATTCTGTCTGGAGGATCAAAAAGGGAAAACTTAGAGAACTGGAACGTACTGGGGAAGTCTTAGAAAAGGAGGAGTTCAAAAAGGTGATCCTAAAAAGGTTACTAATAACCTGGGCTTCAGAACAAAGCTTATTTCCAAAAATAAGAATTAATCCACTGGGAATACATAATGATCATCAATGTGTATGCCCCAAACATAGAGTCTCAACATGCATGAAGCCAATCCTTACAGGTCTGAGATGAGAAGGTGAGAATCCAAGTTTATACTTAGTCTGCAATACACATATTTTGGTCATCAATATAGGTAATAAACAGGAAACCAGCAAGGAGATAGATGACCTAGATAGTACTACCAACCAACAGAATACAGTTGATATTTTTTAACACAATAAATGACTTTAAAAAGATAATCCATATCTTTTAGTCATACAGTCACCAAGATAGTCCATATCCTGAATCATAAAGCTAACCTATATTTTAGATTATTTAAAGTGTATAAAACATGTTCCCTGACAATAGTGGAGTTAAATGAGAAATAACACAACTAGACAACTCCATAGAATTGGAAATTAAATGAAATAGTTCTAAATAGTCCACAGGTCAGAAAAGAAGTCTCCAGAGAATTTAGAAAACTAAGTATCTAAAGAAATACTTAGACAGATATTTCTATGTGTAAATGACCTCAAATAAATAATCTACCACCCCACTTTATCTTTTGGTATGGCAAAATTAATCTAAAGCAAGCATAAGGTAGGAAATGAGAACAGAAATCAATACAAATGAAAACAGAGAAAATTGAAAACAGTTTGAAAAATTTTTAATCTATTAATAAAAATTGTATGCAAAGTTGGGTCCTTGAAAATATTAATAAAACTGGTGAGTTTTAACAAGTCTAACAAACAAAAAGGACACAAATTACCAATATCTGTAATAAAAGAAGAGATAAAACTACAGATTTCAGAGACATTTAATGGATGATTAAGGAACTTCTGAATAATTCTACATATATGTATCTCATAACTTAGATGAAATGAAAGATTTTCTTAAAAAATCACAAACTACAAAAGCTCAACAAAGATGAAAGAACCTGAATATTCATATAACCATCAAATATATAGAATTTGTAATAAATCCTTTTGTGAAAGAATATTGCAGGACAAGGCAGTCTTATTAATGAATTAAATCAAAATATTTAGAGAGCAAACAATTCCATAATACCTCTTCCTAGAAAATAGCAGAGGTGGGAATACTTCCCAACTCATATTATGAGGACAGCATTACCATAACATTAAAACTAGACAAGGATGTAACCAAAAAATGACACACCAATATCCCTTATAAATTTAGACATAAAACACCTTGACAAACTATGGACAAATTGAATCCAACAATATACAAGAAAAAATAATAGAATATCAGGCAAGTTTTTTGTGAATTCAAAGCTACTTTAATATTTAAAAGTTAGCAAGATTAACCATACTAGCAGCTTCAAGAGTAAAAGCCACATAAGTATATCAAGTGATACAGAAGAATTGTTTGATATAATTCAATATCCATTCCTCATAAAACCTCTCACAATCCAGATTCGGAAGGGGGTGTACTCAGGTTGATTGACATCTACAAAACTCCTACAGATAATATCATATTTAATGGTGAAAGAGTAAATGCTTTTCTCCTAATATTGGAAATAAGACAATGATGTCCACTCTCACTGGCACTCCTATTCAACCTCATATCGGAAGTCCTAGAAATTTCAGTAAGAAATAGAGAATGGAAACAAAACTATTCCTTCTGACAAAAAATATGATTATACTTACATAAAGTTCCAAGGAGTCTATAAAATCCTCCCTCCTAGAATAAATGAATTTACCAAGATTGCAGAACACACAGCCAAAGTATAAAAATAAGTGTCTTTTTATACACTATCAATGAACAATTGGAAACCAAGATTAAAAACAATACCATTTACAACAGATTGATAATTAAAAACATGTATATATCTCACAATACATTTATAGGATTTCTATGATGAGAACTACAAAACTCTGGTGAAAGAAATAAAGTAAGACCTAAATTAATAGAGACACATAGGGTAGTAATGGGTTGGATGACTCAATATGGTACAGATATAAATTCTCCCAAATTGATTTATGGGTTTCAGACACTTCTCATCAAAACTCTGGAAGTTTTTGTGGATATGGGCATGCTGATACTAAAATTTATGTTTAAAGACAAATGAACTATAATAACCAAAGCAATGTTTAAAAAGCAAAGCAAAGTTTGAAGCATCACATTATTGATTTTAATCTACAGTAATCAACATAATGTGATACTAGTGAAAGGAAGAAACATAGATCAATGAAACAATATAAAGTTCAGAATAAACAAAAACAAATATAGACAATTGATTTTTGACAAAGGTGAAAAAGCAATTCAATGGAGAAGAGATAATCTTTTCAACAAAAGATATTGGGGCACTTAAATATCTATAAACAAAGAAAAAAATTGTAACTTGAACTAAAGCTCATACTTTGCAAAAACATTAACTCAAAAGCAAATCATGGCTTTAACTCTAAAAATATAAAAAATTTTAAAGATAACATAGAATAAAATAATCTAGATATGGTTAGGAAAAGAAATACTGGATATGTTACTCAAAGCATGGTTATCTACGTGGGATCTACAATAGAAAAAAGTGGCAAATTAGACATTATCAATATTTAATACTATTTCTATGAAGAAGGCAAGACAATAAAATGTCAAGAGAATAAAAGGATAAGGTTTATCTGTGAGTAAATAACTGAGGATCACATATCTGATAAAGAATTTGTATCCAGAATATATAAAGAAATTTTAAAACTCAACACTCAGAAGCTAAAACAGAAATGTTTTATAAGAGAAAGACATATCAAAGAGCATAAGCACATAAAAAGATGTTTAATATCATTAGCTATTAGATAAATGGAAATTAAAACCCAATGAAATAACACAACACACCTATATAATGTCTAATTAAAATATACTGACTACATCAACTGCCAAAAATTTTCCAATGAAACTGGAGCTCTAACATTGCTAGTAAAATATGAAAATGGTAGAACTTGGAAAAATAGTTTGAGATAAAAACTACACAACATAAAGTTCACAATTTTATCCATTGCATGGTGTAAAATGAAGTCAATTTTAGTATATTCAAAATGTGCATATACCGATAATTCCAGAATATTTCCATCAGTCAAAAAAGAAACTCCACACGCATTAAGCATTTACTCTCCATTTCCATGTACCTCAAGATACTGACAATATCTTATCTATTGTCTATATGTATAAATTTCTCTTTTCTGGACATTTCATATAACAGAAAACATAAAATATATGGCCTTTGGTTTCTCGCTTCTTTCACTGAGGATAATGTTATCTATGTTTGTCTGTGCTAAAGCATATATCTGTATTTCATTCTGTTTTATGACTAAATAATATTAAATTATATAGATATACCACTTTCTATTATTTATCCATTCATCTATTTGTAGTCCTTTGAGTTGTTATCACTTCTTGGCTATTATGAGTAGTGTTGCTATGAACATTCATTTAAAAGTTTCTGTGTGAACATATATATTTATTTATCTTGATTATATACCTACGAATGGAATTAGTAGATCATATAACTCTATTTTTCTGAGGAATTGTCAAACTGCTTTCCACAGCAGCTGCACTATTTTATATTACCATCAGCAATGTATAAAGATTTTCAATTCTCCACATCATTACTAACACTTTCTATTTACTATTTTCTAATATTAGAGCCATCCTAGTGTGTGTGAAGTAGTATCTCATGGTTTTGATATGTGTTTCCCTAAAAACAAATAATGCTGAGCATCATTTTATCTGCTTATTGCCATTTGAGCATCATCTTTATTGAAGTGTCTTTGTCTATTTAAAAATTATGTTGTCTTTTTTTGTTATTGAATTATGAGTTCTTTATAAATTCTACATATATGTCCCTTAAAAGATATATGATTTGTAAGTATTTCTTCCTATTCTGTGAGCTGTTTTCATTTTTGATGATATCCTTTCGTGTACATAAATTTTCAATTTTGAAAAAGTTTATCTTTTGCTGCTTATCCTTTTAATATTATATGTGAAAATATGTCTGACATGTCTAACGTCATGAAAATTTATCTCATGCTTTTTCAAAAAATAATTTTGTAGTTTTAACTCCTAATTTAGATATTTGATTAATTTCTTTTAATAGACTATTTTTTTTGTATCATTAATCTACAATTACATGAGCAACATTATGGTTACTAGGCTCCCCCCATCACCAAGTCCCCCCGACATACCCCATTACCGTCACTGTCCATCAGCGTAGTAAGATGATGTAGTAAGATGCTTGTCTTCTCTGTGTTGTACAGCCATCCCCGTGCCCCCCCTACATTATGTCTGCTAATTGTAATGCCCCTTTTTCCTCTTGTCCCTCCCTTCCCACCCATCCTCCCCAGTCCCTTTCCCTTTGGTAACTGTTAGTCCATTCTTGGGTTCTGTGAGTCTGCTGCTGTTTTGTTCCTTCAGTGTTTTTCTTTGTTCTTATACTCCACATATGAATATTTTTTGAGAAGTTTTAATTTCTAGCATAATTGAGTGAAAAATAGAGTTTCTATATACACTTTATCCCCACAGATGCACAACCTCCACCACTATCAACATCTCACTAAAATGGTACATTTGTAAAAATAAGTGAACCTATATTGACACATTATTATCATTCAAAGTCCACAGTTTAATATTAGGGTTCACCCTTACTATTGTACATCTATGGGTTTTAATGAATGTATAAATTACATATATCTACCATTGGAGTATCATACAGAACAATTTCACTACCCAAAAACTCCTCTGTTCTCTGCCTGTTTATCCCTTCCTCCACTCTAAACTGTGGATACCATTGATCACTTTACTATCTCCAATATTTTTCCTTTACAGAACGTCATACAGTTAGAATTACATGGTATGTAGACTTTATAGGTTGGCCTCCTTTATTTAATAATATGCATTTAATGTTCTTCCATGTCTTTTCATTGCTCCATATTTAAATTATTTTTAGAGCTGAATAATATTTCACTGTGTTGATGTACCACTGTTTATTCATCCATTTATTTATTTAAGGACATATTTGTTTCTTCCAAGTTTGGGCAATTATGAGCAGAGTGTCTACAAACATCCATGCCCAGGTTTTTCTGGACATATATTCTCTACTCATTTGGGTAAATGCTAAGGAGCATGACTACTGCATCATATGGTAAGAGTATGTTTAGTTTTGTAGGAAACAAACAAATATCTTCCAAAATGACTGTACCATTTACATTCTCTCCCACAGTACAGATTTCCTGTTGCTTTAGTACCTCATCAGCGTTTGATATTGTCAGTGTTTTGGATTTGGCCATTCTAGTATGCTTATAGTGGTATCTTGTTTTAATTTGCAGCTCCCTAATGACATATGATGTCGAGCATATTTTCATATGATTTTATGATTTTTTGCCACCTGTATATCTTCTTTAGTGAAGTATCTGTTCAGAACTTTTGCCCATTTTTAATCTGGTTGCTCATTTTCTTATTGTTGAGAATTAAGTTATTTGTATATTTTGGACCATATTCCTTTATCAGACTTTCTTTTCTTTTTGCAAGTATTTTCTTTTCCAAGTCTGTGGCTTGCCTTCTCATTATTTTGGTGGAGATAGCACTGAATATGTAGAGTGTTTGGGTAGTATTTCCATCTTAATATTAAGTCTTCCTCTCTATGAACATTTATATATTCTCTTTCATTGCTTTCAGCAGTTCATTACAGTTTTCAAGTTATGCACTAAAAGCTGTATTATTATTTGACAATGTTTTTTCTCAGAGCAGAAATTTGGGTTTTTAATGAAGTCCAGCTTACCAATTATTTCTTCTATGGATTGGGCTTTTGTTATATGTAAAACACTGCTAAATTCAAGGCCATCTAGATTTTTTCTCATGTTATTATACAAGAGTTTTATACTTTTGTGTTTCATATATAGATATATAATCCATTTTGAGTTGACTTTTGTGAATGGTGTAAGACCTGTGTCTAGATTCAATTTTTTACGTGAATGTCCAAATGTGTCAGCACCACTTGTTAAACAGACTGTCTTTGCTCCACTGTATTGCCTTTGCTCCTTTGTCAAAAATCAGTTGACTGTCTTTATGTTAGTCTATTTATCAGCTATTTATTCTGTTCTATTGATATTTGTCTCTTCTTTTGCCAATACCAAACTGTTTTGATTGCTGTAGCTTATTATAAGCCTTGAAATTGAGTAGTGTCAGTCTTTCATCTGTTCTCCTTCAGTATTGTGTTGTCTACTCTGGGGTTTTAATTCTCCATATATACTTTAGAATCAGTTTGTTGATATCTGCAATATGCAAATAATGATGTTTTTCTCATACACCCTTAAGTATGATTTTAGCTGTGGCTTTTTATTGATGCCCTGTACCAGGATGAGAAAGTTCCCTTCTCTTCCTGGTTTATTGAATGTTTTACCATGAAAGTATATTGTATTTTTTCAGATGTTTTTTCTGTGTCTATTGAGATGATCTTTTTTCCACAGTCTGTATAATTTGGTATAGTATATTGTGTGGATTTTTGTATATTGATCCTCCCTTGGCTCCTAGAATAAATTTTTGGATTTTAAAAAATTAACTAGAGGGGAGGAAATCCTTTCACAATGAAAAAATAAGTGATTGTTTTAATATGCTGGATTTGTTTTGATAATATTTTGGTGAGGCTTTGGCATGAATATCATTAGGGATAATGGTCTATAGTTTTCTTTTCTTATGAAGTCTTGTTTGGTTTGGATATCAGGGTAATACTTGCCTTATAGGTTGAATTGGGAAGTGTTTTCTCTTCTTCATTTTTTGAATAATTAAGGAAAGGAAGGGCTGAATTTAATTCTACAGATGTTTTAGAATTCACCAGTGAAGTTATCTGGTCCTGGAGATTTTTTTCCTTGTAATATTTTCCATTGATGAATCAATCTCTTCATTTTGTTGTGGCTTATTCAGATTCTCTTTTTCCTTTGGGTACTTGGCATTTTGTTTGTGCTTACAAATTTTTCCATTTCATCTGAGTTATCTAATGTAATAGCATTAAATTATTCACAGCATTCACTTATAATTACTGTTTTACAAAGTTGTCTTTTACATAATAAGCAAAGAGGAGTCATAAACAGGAAATAAATTAATACCGAAATTTGCGCCTATGGAGTTACATTTACCAGTGTGTTTTTTTCCTTCATGTGGATTTGAGTTATTGTTTATTTCAGTCTATTGTGTATTTCATTTCAACCTGAAATATTCCCTACAGGATATCTTCTAGGGCAAGTCAGCTAATGAAAAATATCAGTTTTTGTTTATCTTTTGTTTAGTAATATATTCCTTTCTCCTAAATTTCTAAAAGTGCAGGCAGACCTCAGAGATATTGTGGTTTAGATTACAGAGCACCACAATAAAGTGCATCAAATGAATGTTTTATTTTCCCAGTGAATATTAAAGTTATGTTTACATAATACTATAGTCTATTAGTGTGCAATAGCAGTATGTTTAAAAAACAATGTATATTTCATCCCCATGAATTATTTATTTTATAATTGGAAGTCTGTACCACTTTATCTTCTTTACCTATTTTGTCCACTTCCACACTCACTTTCCCAATGGCAACAACCAATTTGTTTTCTGTATTTATTAGTCTCTTTCTGTTTAGTTTGTTTCTTTATTCATTTGTTTTGAATTTTTTTACCTTACACATAAAAGTGAAATAATACAATATTTATCTTTCTCTGCCAGGATTTTTTCACTTAGCATAGTACCCTCTAGATCTACCCATGGTGTTGCAAATGGAAAGATTTCATTCTTTCTTATGACTGAATTATGTTCCATTGTATATATGTACAACATTTATTTACCCATTCATCTATTAATGGATATTTAAGGTGCTTCATATCTTGGCTATTGTCAACAGTGCTGCAAAGTTCAATATTGTGGCATCTTTGTACAGTGACATATGGTAACTAAACTTATTTTGATGAGCATTTTGTAATATATATAATTGTCAAATCACTATGTTATACTATGAAACACTGTAATATTGTATATCAAATATACCTCAATAAAAATAAAAATAATATACATAGCTTAATTAAAACGACTTTATTGCTAAAAAATGTTGACCCTCATCTGAAGTTTCAGAGAGTCATAATTCCTTTGCTGGTGGAGGGCCTTGTCTCAGTGTTGATGGCTGTTGACTCACAAGGTGGTAGTTGCTGAAGGCTGGACTGATGGTGACAATTTCTTAAAAAGATAACAATAAAGTTAGCTATGTTGATTCTTCCTTTCACAAACACTTTCTCTTTATCATGCAATGCTGTTTGATAGCATTTTACCTAGAGTATAACTTCTTTCAAAATTGGTTCTATAACATCTTTCTATGTTAGTAACTGTAGTCGTTGGGGTGAGGATTTAATGATGTGTGTAACAGTTGTATCACTCTGTTTTGTATGCTTGAAACCAATAAAGTATTGTATATCAACTATACTTTAATAAAAATACACTTACAAGTTGGAGTCAGTCCACTCAAATGCTGCTGCTGATTTATTAAATAAGTTTATGTAATATTCCAAATCTTCATTGTCATTTCAAAAATTATCACGGTATTCACCAGTAGATTCCTCCTCAAGAAACAAGTCTTCATTCGTCCATAAGAAACAACCCCTCATCCATTAAAAGTTTTATCATGAGATTGCAATTCATTTAAATCTTTACTTTCCACTTCTAATTCTAGTTTTCTTGCTATTTCCACATCTTAAGTTATTTCCTCCATTGACATTGTGGACCCCTCAAAATCGTCCGTGAAGATTGCAATCAACATCTTTCAAATACTGTGAGTATGGATATTTTGACTTATTCCCATGAATCAAGAATGTTCATAATGCACCAAGTGGTGAACCCTTTGTAGAGGTTTCAATTTACTTTGCCCAGATACAGCAGCAGGATCAATATCTATGGCAACTACAGCCTTACAGAATGTATTCCTGATCCACAGACTATAGAATGGATGTGTGCCAAGCATGAAAACATTACTCTCATTTTACATTTCCATAGGAGGTCTTGGGTGACCGGGTGCATTGTCAATGAAAGTCATATTTTGAAATTAATCTTTTTTCTGAGCATAAGTCCCAACATTGTGCATAAGACAGTCAATAAACCATGTTATGAACAGATGTTCTGTCATCCAGGATATTAGTTCAATTTAAGAGCACTAGAAAAGTAGATTTAGCAAGATAGTTAAGGGTCCTATGATTTTTGAAATGGCAAATGGCCAGTGAAAAAGCTGGATGGCTCCTAGCATTTGACCATGGAATACAGATACATTATTCCCTAACAAGAGAGTCAGCCTATCCTTTGAAGTGTTGAAGCCAGGCATTGACTTCTCTTCTCTATCTATGAAAGTCCTCAATATCTTCTTCCAATAGAAGGCTATTCTATCTACTTTGGAAATCTGTTTAGTGTAGCCACCTTTGCTAGATATCTCAGCCAGCTCTCCTGGATAAATTACTTTGTTTCTAAATTAGCATTTGCTGCTTCATCTTTCATTTTGATGTTGCAGAGTGGATATCTTTCTTAAGCCCCATGAACCAGCTTCTGCTAGCCTAAAACTCTTCTGTACTTCCTCCATTCCTCTCAGCATTCATAGAATTAAAAAGATGTAGGGTCTTGCTCTGGATTAGGGTTTGGTTTAAGAGTATGTTGTGACTGGTTTGCTCTTCTACAAGACCACTAAGACATCCTCCATATCAGCAATATTGTTATTTTGCTTCCTTATCATTTGTGTGTTTACTGAAATAGCACTTTTAATTTCCTGGGGGACACAAGGAAACTGAAGAAACTCTATAGGAGAAGAAGAAGGTGGGCATCATAAAGCCCACACATAGTGCTTTTAATTCCCCAGTGTAGCCAAGAATTTTTCTATTGCATTTACAACTTTACTAACTTTGGGGCAAAAGGTCTAGCTTTTCACCCTATACCCAGGATGAAATTGTTGACATAAGCATCTGGTTTCAGCAGAAGCCATCAAAACCTCTGCCTCGGGTTTAGGATTAAAGAAGGCAGTGTGAGAGGAAAGACAGAGGCTTCCTCCTAAAACTGGATACAATTAGAAAATTTAATTGGCACAACTAATCCAGAGAGAGCAACAGGAAAGAGGACAGCGTCAGACTGCATACACCTGGAGGAAAGAGCAGACCTCACTGAACGTACCAGAGCTATGGCTCCACAGGACCCAAACCCCTCCCCGACCCAAGCACACCAGTGGGAGAGAAACGGAGCAGAGAGGGAGTGGAAGGCTTGGGACTGCTGAATACCTAGCCACGGAAATCTGCTCTGGGAGCACAAACCTATATTTCATGGTGCTTTCATGAGACTCGCATGACTACCAGGTTGGAAAGTTAATACAGGCAGAGTTCCTGGGGAGACTGGGATTCCAGCTGCGTGTGGAAAGCAGGGATCCATATCCAGCTGCTCTGGGACAAAAACATACCTGTGTGACCGGCCCACTGGCTCAGGCAGTGGAGACAGGCACAGCAGCCAGGAGGTGGGGAACAGCTCTTTCCTCCACCCCAGGAAACAGTACCGCTCCCCTGCAACCCCCGACATACCTTCAGGGGCTAGGCAGCTCCAGAATAGAGCTTCTGGACACTAGAGGGCGCCATATACAAACATGAAACGCCAAAGGAACCTTGTCCAGAGAAAAATTATTAATACAACTCCCGAGATAGATTTAAATGATATGGACCTCGTGATTCTTCCTGAAAGGGAGGTCAAAGTAAAAAGCATCAACATGCTAATGGAGATACAGAAAGACATCCAAGAACTCAGGAATGAATTCAGGTCAGAGATCCCGTCCCTGAAGAGCATGATGGAGGGTATTAAAAGCAGGTTGGATACGGTGGAGGAGACAATAAATGAAATTGAAACTAGAGAAGAGGAATACAAAGAAGCTGAGGCACAGAGAGAAAAAAGGATCTCTAAAAATGAAATGATATTGAGAGAACTGTGTGACCAATCCAAGTGGAACAATATTCGCATTATAGGGATACCAGAAGAAGAAGAAGAGAGAGAAAGGAATAGAAAGTGTACTTGAGGAAGTAGTTGCTGAAAACTTCCCCAGTCTGGGGAAGGACATAGTCTCTCAGGCCATGGAGATACACAGGTCTCCCAACACAAGGGACCCAAGGAAGACAACACCAAGAACCATAGTAATTAACATGGGAAAGTTCAAGGATAAGGACAGACTGTTACAAGCAGCCGGAGGCAGAAATAAGATCACATATGAGGGAAAGCCCATCAGGCTAACATCAAACTTCTCAGCAGAAACCTTACAGGCCAGAAGGGAGTGGCATGATGTATTTAATGCCATGAAACAGAAGGGCCTGGAACCAAGATTATTTTATCCAGCAAGAGGGATTAAACAATTTCCAGATAAGCAAAAACTGAGAGAGTTTACCTCCCACAAACCATCTCTGCAGTCTATTTTGGAGGGACTGCTGTAGATGGAAGTGTTCCTGGGGTTGGATAGCTGTCACCAGAGGTAGTAAAACCATGGGAGGGAGGGTGGAGCAGCTGGTTGAGAGGCAAATGCAAAATTAAATTGACTATCCCCAAAGTCAATCAAAGGATAGACAAAAAGTACAGAATTTGATACCTAATACATAAAGAATGAAGGAGGAAGAAAAAGGAGGAGAAAAAGAAAAGAACCTTTAGATTGTGTTTGTAAGAGCATACGTAGTGAGTTAAGTTAGACTCTTAGATTGTAAGGAAAGTAACATGGAACATTTGGCAGCCACGAATCTAAAGCCTGAAATGGCAATAAGTACATACCTACCAATAATCACCCTAAATGTAAATGGACTGAATGCACCAATCAAAAAACATAGAGTCACTGAATGGATAAAGAAACAAGACCCATCTATATGCTGCTTACAAGAGACTCACCTCAAACACAAAGACATGCAAAGACTAAAAGTCAAGGGATGGAAAAACATATTTCAAGCAAACAACAGTGAGAAGAAAGCAGGTGTTGCAGTACTAGTATCAGACAAAATAGACTTCAAAATAAAGAAAGTAACAAGAGATAAGAAGGACATTACATAATGATAAAGGGCTCAGTCCAACAAAAGGATATAACCATTACAAATGTATATGCACCCAACGCAGGAACACCTGCATATGTGAAACAAATACTAACAAAACTAAAGGAGGAAATAGAATGCAATGCATTCTTTCTAGGAGACTTCAACACACCACTCACTCCAAAGGACAGATCCACCAGACAGAAAATAAGTAAGGAAACAGAGGCACTGAACAACACATTAGAACAGATGGACCTAATAGAAATCTATAGAACTCTATACCCAAAAGCAACAGGATACACATTCTTCTCAAGTGCACATGGAACATTCTCCAGAATAGACCACATACTAGGCCACAAAAAGAGCCTCAGTAAATTGAAAAAGATTGAAATTCTACCAACCAACTTCTCCGACCACAAAGGTATAAAACTAGAAATAAATTGTACAGAGAAAGCAAAAAGGCTCAAAAACACATGGAGGCTTAACAACACACTTCTAAGTAGTCAATGGATCAATGACCAAATTAAAATGGAGATCCAGCAATGTATGGAAATAAATGACAATAACAACAAAAAGACCCAACTTCCGTGGGACACAGCAAAAGCAGTCTTTAGAGGAAAGAATATAGCAATCCAGGCATATTTAAAGAAGGAAGAACAAACCCAAATGAATAGTCTAATGTCACAATTATCAAAATTGGAAAAAGAAGAACAAATGAGGCCAAAGTCACCAGAAGGAGGGACATAATAAAGATCAGAGAAGAAATAAATAAAATTGAGAAGAATAAAACAATAGAAAAAATCAATGAAACCAAGAGCTGTCTTGTTGAGAAAAAAAACAAAATAGATAAGCCTCTAGCCAGACTTATTAAGAGAAAAAGAGAATCAACAAACATCAACAGAATCAGAAATGAGAAAGGAAACATCACGACGGACCCAACAGAAATACAAAGAATTATTAGAGAATACTATGAAAACCTATATGCTAACAAGCTGGAAAACCTAGAAGAAATGGACAACTTCCTAGAAAAATACAACCTTCCAAGACTGAGCAAGGAAGAAACAAAAAATCTAAACCAAAAAATTACCAGCAAAGAAATTGAAGTGGTAATCTAAAAACCACCCAAGAACAAAACCCCTGGACCAGATGGATTTACCGCGGAACTTTATCAGACATACAGAGAAGACATAATACCAATTCTCCTTGAGTTTTCCAAAAAATAGAAGAGATGGAAATACACCCAAACTCATTCTATGAAGCCAACATCACCCTAATACCAAAACCAGGCAAAGACCCCAACAAAAAAGAAAAGTACAGACCAATATCCCTCACGAACGTAGATGCAAAAATACTCAATAAAATATTAGCAAACCGAATTAAAATATATATCAAAAAGATCATGCACCACAACCAAGTGGGATTGATCCCAGGGATGCAAGGATGGTACAACATTAAAAAATCCATCAACATCATACACCACATCAACAAAAA
The DNA here is from genome assembly GCF_030020395.1 of Manis pentadactyla. Lineage (NCBI taxonomy): Eukaryota > Metazoa > Chordata > Mammalia > Pholidota > Manidae > Manis > Manis pentadactyla. The sequence continues at coordinate 73,095,844 of NC_080038.1, forward strand.
GAAGGACAAAAACCACATGATCATCTCCATAGATGCTGAAAAAGCATTCGACAAAATTCAACATCCATTCATGATAAAAACTCTCAACAAAATGGGCATAGAATGCAAGTACCTCAACATAATAAAGGCCATATATGATAAACCCACAGCTAACATCAAACTTAACACCATGAAAAGGCAGAAAATTTGATTCAGACCAGAATCACACAGACATCCTCCCCTGAAAGGGAACCTGGGGAGATAGACCTAACCGATCTTCCTGAAAAAGAATTCAAAATAAAGGTCATAATCATGCTGATGGACTTGCAGAGAAATATGCAAGAGCTAAGGAGAGAGAACACATAAATAAAACAATCTCTTGAAGGACTTAAAAGCAGAATGGATGAGATGCAAGAGGCCATTAATGGAATAGAAATCAGAGAAGCTGATGCAGAGAGAGATAAAAGGATCTCCAGGAATGAAGGAATATTCAGAGAACTGTGTGACCAATCCAAATGGAACAATATCAGCATTATAGGGATACCAGAAGAAGAAGATAAAAAGGTATAGAAAGTGTGTTTGAACAAATAATTGCTGTAAACTTCCCCAAACTGGGAGAGGAAATAGCCTCTCAGACCACAGAAGCACACAGAACTCCCAACAGAAGGGACCCAAGGAGGACAACACCAAGACACGTAATAATTAAAACAGCAAAGATCAAAGACAAGGACAGAGTATTAAAGGCAGCCAGAGAGAGAAAAAGGTCACCTACAAAGGAACCATGGGTATACAATGGGGAAAAGACAAACCTCTTCAACAACTGGTGTTGGCAAAATTGGATAGCTACATGTAAGAGAATGAAACTGGATTATTGTCTGACTCCATACACAAAAGTACACTTGAAATGTATCAAACACCTGAATGTTAGTCATGAAACCATAAACTCTTCAAGGAAAACATAGGCAAAAATACTTTTAATGTGAGCATGTGCAATAATTATCAGAATGCCACCCTGAAACAAAAATGTACAGTAGAAAAGGCTATTCACTTAGAGGTCTGTGCACAGACTTGCTTACCATGGGACACAGAAGCAAAACAGTGGTTTAAAAGGCAACCTGACTATAAGAGAAGGAAATCCATTTACATACCTCAGAGCATCTGCCACCTTGGCCAAACTGCTCAGTCTCACTCCAGCATAGCAGCACTGGTGAATGCCACCTTTTGAAATGCCCTTCTACCTTGGCAGCATGGATAGAACAAGGGTCCAGATGACTAGTCAGGCTCCTAGGGCTGCTGCAGCAAACCCTGGGTTCTTATCAGCTCCAACCATGCACCCAAGACAGCCCTGTCATAGCATTCCTGAGCCCCCACAGGCAGTGCCTGTCCCAGCACCACCTGTTTTGTCAAGGTGGCCTCTGCACAGAACACTCCAAGACCCCACAACTTCTCCCTTATCCAGCCATCACACTGAAGACATCCCCAGAATGGCATTCTCGGGGACACTCCCTTGCATGCTCATTTCAGGCACATTCATCCATCCAAATTCCCAGCTGCAGTACACCCAACACCCCCTTGGGCTTCATGTGCTCCAGTTCCATCCATGCTGTGAAGGTGTCTCTGTATTAGTGTGCCCCAAGGCTCTCCAGTCAATGCCCAGCCATCCCAACAAGGTGGCCCTGGTTTGGTGCATCCTGGAACTCCCTGGCATCTACTCAATTCAGCAAAATATGTCCTGCCAAAGCTGCCATGTGCATGCAGTCCACACAGGGGACACTACTACACAAAACCACTGTACAAGACCAAGAAAGATTACTGTTCTACCTAATTCATAGAACACAGAAACCCAAATAAAATGAGAGAGAGGGATGTGACCCAAGCTAAATAACTACATAAAACACAGAACAAACCTTAGTGAAATAAACAGAAAAATGGAGAAACACAATAAGAACTTCAACAGAGTTAGGAAGCATAAGAAAGAATTAATAGAGCTAAAGAATACAATAACTGAAATGAAGAACACACAAGAGGAAGTCAGTAGCAGATTAGATGATATAGAAGAATTAATCTGCAATCTGGAACACAGAATAGTGTAAATCACCAAACAAGAACAGCAAAAAAGAAAAGTTTTAAAAAATGAGGATAGTTTAAGGAACCTCTAGGAAAATATCAAACATACTAATGTTCACATTATAGGGGCACCAGAAAAAGAAGAAGGGGGATAAATGGGCAGAAAATATAGTTGAAGAACTACTGTCTAGAAAATTCCATAACCTAAGGAAGGAAATAGATATCCAGGTCTAGGAAGCACAGAGTCCGAGACAAGATGAACTCAAAGAAATATTCACCAAGACATATTAAAAAGGCAAAAGTTAATTTTAAAGAGAGAATCTTAAAAGTAGCAATAGAAAAACAAATAATCACATAACAAGAGAAAAATCTATAAGATTATCAGCTGATTTTTCAGAAGAAACTTTGCAGGTCAGAAAGGAGTGGTAAGGTATGTTTAAAGTGCTGAAAGGAAAAACACTTATAACCAAGAATAAACAAACCTTCAAGCAAGACTATCATTTTGAATTGAAAAAGAGGCAAAGAGAGTTTCCCAGACAAGCAAAACTAAAGTTTATCACCACTAAACCAGCCTTATTAGAAATGCTGAAGTTTCTTCTTGAAACAAAATAGAAAAGAGCACAAAAATAAGAATATATATGAAAGAAAAATATATCAATGGTGAAGGCTAATTCAGTAAAAGCAGTGAATCAGCCACTTATAAAGCTATTATGAAGGTTGAAAGACAAAAATGGTAAAATCAAGTATAACTACAATGAGACATTAAGGATATACAAAATAAAAAAATACAAAATATTATGTGAAAAACAAAACATGGGTGGGGATTGAAGTGTAGTGCTTTTAGGATATGTTGGAACTTACATGACTGTCACCTTAACATAGACTTCTACATATACAGGTTGATATATATGAACCACACTGAAACAAACAAAAAACCTACATTAGATACATGAAAAATAAGAAAGAAGAAAATAAGAAAGACCCAAACACTAAAGAAAACTATCAAACCACAAGAGAAGATAAAAATAGAAAAAGAAAGGGACAGAAAGAACTTCAAAAACTATCAGAAAACAAAAAAATGGCAATAAGTCCACACCTATCAATAATTACTTTACATATAAATAGACTAAATACTCCAATCAAAATACATAGAGTAGTCATGTGGATAAATAAACAAGACCCATCTATATCTATATGGTGCCTACAAGAGACTCACTTCAGATCTAAAGACACACAGAAACTAAAAGTAAAAGATAGAAAAAAGATATTTCATGCAAATGGAAACAAAAAAGTTGGCCTAGCAATATTCACATGAAAAGAATACAATTTAAAACAAAGACTGTAACAAAAGAATAAAGGGGCACTGCATAATGATAAAGTAATAAGTCCAAGAAGAGGATATCACAGTCATGAATATTTATGCACTTAACATAGAAGGACCTAAATATAAAAGCAAATATTAAGACATAAAGGGAGAAATTGACAGGAATTCAATAATAGTAGGGGACTTTAATATCTCACTTATACCAATGGACAAATTATTCATACAGAAAATCAATAAGGGAACATCAGCCTTAAATGACACATTAGACCAAAGGATTTAATAGATATATACAGAACATTCCATTCAAGAAATTATAGACTACATATTCTTCTCAAGTGCTCATGGAAATTTCTCTAGGATAGATCATATATTAGACCACAAAACAAGTCTCAATAATTCATAAAAATATATAATGGAATATTATTAAGACTTAAAAATGAAATATTTCCATTTGTGACAACATGGATGGGCCTAGATGGTACGCTGAGTGAAATAAGTCAGAAATAGAAAGATAAATTCCATATGATTTCACTTATATGTGCAATCTAACAAACAAAACAAATGAAGCAACAAAAAAAAACAGAAGCAGACTCATCTTAGATACATAAAACAAACTTATGGTTTCCAGAAGGGGTAGAGTTTGGGGAGTGGGTAAAACAGGTGAAGGGAATTAAGTTGTACAAACTTCCACTTATAAAATAAAAAGTCATGGTAATGCAATTTACAGCATAGGGAATATAGTCGGTAATATTAAATACCTTTGTATGGTGATAAATGGTACCTAGACTTGTATCATTCCATAATGTATAAAAATATTAAGTCACTATGATGTACACCTGAAACTAATAGGATATTGTATGTCAACTATACTTTAATAAAAATGAAAGAAAAATATTACAATGAGATGTCAGGGCACACCTATCAAGGTGGCTAAAAAAATTAGTGATAACACCAAATCATTGCAAGTGTGTGGAGAAACTGGTTTACCCGTATTTTGCTGGTGGGAATTTAAAATAGCATAGCCACTCTGGAAAATAGTTTGGCAGTTTCTTAAAAAATGAAGTATGTAACCACCATACAACCCAACAATCACACTCTTGAACATTTGTGGCAGAGAAATGAAAACCTATGATCACACAATAATATGTACATGAATGTTTATAACAGTTTTATTTTAATATAGTAAAATTGAGAACAACCAAGATGTCCTTCAGTAAATGAATGCATACCATGGAGTAATATTCAGTAATAAAAAGGAACAAACTATTGATAAAGGCAATAAACTGTAAATCTACGAAGAATTATGCTGAGTGAGAAAAAATAAATTTCAAAAGGTTGTGTACTTTATGATTCTATTATATAAAATTGGTGAAATTACAAAGTTAGAGGAATGGAGAACAGATTAGGGATTGTGAGGGCTGAGGAGGTGGGGTGGGTGGGAAGAAAGTGGATGTGGCTATCAAAGGGGAGTATGAGAGATCCATGTGTTGATGGAACTGTTCTTTATATTGACCTTATCAATGCCAATATCCTAGTTATGGCAGTGTACTATAGTTTTCTAAGATGTTCTCATTGGGAGAACTGTTTGTATGTGTTTCCTTTTGCTTCTGTAGTAAGTAATCACAAATTTAGTGGCTAAAACAACAGAAATTTATGTTCCTTTAGTTCTGAAAGCCAGAAGTCCAAAATGAGTATCATGAGGTTAAAATAAAGTTGTTGACACAACTGATTTCTGGAGGATCTCAAGAAGAGTGTTTCTTTGTCCTTTTCAGCTTTTAGTGGTCACCTGTATTCCTTGGCATATAGCCCCTTCTATCATTAAAGTGTTTCACTCCAATCTCTGTTTTCATCATCACATATCCTTCTCGTCTGCAGTCCCATCTTCCTCTGCCTCCCTCTTATAAGTACACTTGTGATTATATATAGGGCCCATGTGGATAATCCAGGATAATCTCCACATATTGAGATCCTTAACCTAATTAATATCTGCAAAGTCCTTTGTGTCTTATAAGGTAATATTCACAGGTTCCAGGCATTAGGAACTGTATGTCTTTAGGGACTGTTATTCAGACTACCATTAGATAAAATGTACACAAAATGGTTATTCTGTATTGTTTTTTTACAATTGTATGTGATTATGAACTTATCTCAAAATAAGAAAATAATTAAAAAATACATTGGGGATAGTCTAATCCTAGATATTTTTAAATGGACCACTTTTAAAAGGAACTAAAAGCTTTCACAGACCATCAGTATTAACGTAAATGAAATTTATATTAATATAACAATTATTATAAAAATTTCTTTTTATTTTTATGTTTAATTTATTTAAACTGAAAAGAAAAACAAGTTCACTTATTTCTCCCATCCTTGCCTTTTGCAACTATCAATCTGTTCTCTGTATCTATGAGCTTGTTTTTTTTAAGATTCCACATGTAAGAGAGATCATATGGTATTTGTCTTTCTCTATCTGAATTGTTTAATTTACCATAATGTCCTCAAAGTCTATCCATGTTGTCCCAAATGGAACATTTTCACTCTTTTTTATGGCTGAATAATATTCCATTTTGTATGTAATAGTCCTCTGTTGTCTGTGGTTTTTCTTATTGTGGTTTTATTTGCACAAGGTCAATCATGGTCTGGAAGTAGCTGATCCTTCAGGTGGATCGTCAGAAAGTCAATAGCCTAATGTTACATTGAAATGCCTTTGTCATTCACCTCACTTCATTTCATCACATAGTCATTTTATCATCTCAAATCATCACAAGAAGGGTGAATACGTTATGACAAGACATTTTGAGAGAAAGAGAGAAAAAGAGTGACCTCATTCATATAAATTTTATTACACAATTGTTCTATTTTATTATTAGTTATTGTTAATCTCTCATGGTGTCTAATTTATAAATTAAACTTGATTATATGTATGCACATGTAGGGAAAACTTAATTCATATAGGGTTTTTTACTATCTGCAATTTCAGCAATCCACTGAAGGTCTTGGAGTGTATCCCTTATGAATAAGGGGGGGACCACAATTTCTCTATCCATCCATCAGTCAGTAGATACTTAAGTTATTTCCATATCTTGGCTATTAGTAAATAAGGCTGAGATGAACATGAAGTTGCATATATAATTTCACATTAGCATTTTCATTTCCTTTGGATAAATACCCAAAAATGGAATTGCTGGATCATACAGTAGGTAGATTTTTAATTTTTTGAGGAACTTGTACTGTTTCCATAGTGGTTGCACCATTTACAATCCTACCAGCAGTGCACAAATGCTCTGTTTTCTCCTCATCCTTACCAACACTTGTTATTTCTTGTCTTTTTTGATAATAGACATTCTATCAAGTGTGAGGTGATGTTTCATTGTTGTTTAGATTTGCATTTCCCTAGTGATTAATGATATTGAGCATCTTTTCATGCACCTGTTCGGCATCTACATGTATTCCTTGGAGAAATGTCTATTCAGAACATCTGGCCATTTTTTAATTGGATTGTATTTTTTTATTGAGTTGCATAAATTCTTTATATATTTTGGATATTAATCCCTTATTCATATGATTTGAAGTTATTTTCTTCTGTTCAGTAGGTTGAATTTTCATTTTATAGATGGTTTCCTTTACTCTGCAGCTTTTTAATCTGATGTAATACCACTTGTTTATTTTTGCCTTTGGTGCTTTTTGCTGTCAGATTCAAAGTATCATTTTGCATTCCTACCAACAATGTATGAGAGCTCCTGTTGCTCCATGTCCTCACCAGCATTTGATGTTGTCAGTGTTCAGGACATTGGCCCTTCTAATAGGTATGTAGTGGTATCCATTATTGCCTTAATCTACATTTCCTGATGATATATGACATAGAGCCTCTTTTCATATGCTTGTTATCTGTATATCTTCTTTGGTGAGGTTTCTGTTCATCTTTGGCTCAGTTTTTAGTTGGGTTGTTTGTTTTCTTATTGTTGAGAATTAATATTTATTTGTACATTTAGATAACAGCTTTTTTATCAGATGTTTCTTCTGCAAATATTTTCTCCTGGTCTGTGGCTTGTCTTCTAATTATCATGACAGTGTCTTTCCTAGAGAAGAAGTTTTTGATATTAATGAATCCCAGCTTATCAAAATTATTTATTTCATGGGTCACATCTTTGGTGTTTTATCTGAAAAGATATCAGCATACTCAACATCATCTAAATTTTCTTCTATCTTATCTTTATACTTTTGTGTTTTAGGTTTAGGGCTACAATCCATTTTGAATTAACTTTTATTCAGGGTATAAGTTCTGAGTCTAGATTCCTTTCTTTTTCACATGTATGTCCAGTTGTTTTACCACCATTTGTTGAAGAGACTATATTTGCTCCCTCATATTTTCTTTGCTCAGAGTACTGCCTAACTCTTTAACAGAGTTAAAGATCAGCTGGCTCTGTTTATGTGGGTCTATTTCTGAGATTTTTATTCTGTTCCACTGATCTATTTTGTCTATTCTCTCACCAATACTACATTGTCTTGAAAGGTGTAGCACTATATAGTAAGTCTTGAAATTTGGTAGAACTAGTCCTTCAACTTTACTCTTCTCCTTCAATATTGCATTGGCTATTCTGTGTCTTTTGCCTCACCATATAAACTTTAGAATCAGTTTGTCAAAATCTATAAGATAACTTCTGCAATTTTGATCAGGATTGCATTGATTCCATAGATCAAGTTGGGAATAACTGACATCTTTACAGTATTGAGCCTTCTTGATCATGAACTCGGTATATATATCTCCATTACCTAGTTCTTTGATTTTTTCATTAGAGTTTTATAGCTTTCCTCAAATAGATATTATGTTTATTTCATTTGGTTTATACATAAATATTTCATTTTGGGGGGTGCTAATATAAATGGTATTGTGTTTTAAATTTCTAATTCCACTTTTTGGTAAGTTTCCTTTGTTTTTGTTTGCTAAAACTAGCAACCTTATCATTTAGACTTTTTATCTGTGGGTGAATTTCAGTATGTATCACTTAGGAATTTGTTTAACTGTAACAGAAAACACAACTGACAATGGCTCAAACCAATAGGCACTTTTTTTTCTCATATAACAATAAATTTGGAAATTTGGAAGTAGAAAGATACTGGCATTGGTTCGATAGCTCATAAATATCATGTGTAGTGTCTTTGTTACTCTCTAGACCTTTTCTTCATGATAGCAGTATGGCTGCTATAGTGTTAGGCATCAAATCCACCTTCAAGAAAGTAAAAAGCGGGAGAAGGAATTGTATTTTTCTATTCATGTCTTTGTTATCAGGAAAGCAAAAATTCACCCAGAAGTTCTCAACAGATTAATTATTTCATTTTAGCCAAAACTAATTACATTATAAGTTGCAAGAGAATCTGTGAACCTAAACTCCTATCAGCAGTAAGTAAAAGTTCCTCCTATCAAAAGTAAAATGCAAAACAATGGTATGTTCACACAATGGAATCTGATATGTTCACATACTGGCCAAACTACAAAAACATGATTCAGTTTCACAAACAAAATGTTTAGTGAAAGAACACCAAAGTGGATGTGCTTTATGACCCCATTTATATGATTCAAAAGGAGATAAAATTAACCCATATTGTAAAAAGTCAGAATTGGAATTAGCCTTGCCAGAGGGGTGAATAATGACTGAAAGGAGCATGAGAGGGACTTCTGGAAAACTTGTAATGTTATGTTTCTTGATTTATTTGTGTTAAATTTAGGAAAATTCTTTGAATTTTAATTTGTAATTGTGTACATTTCTATGCATATGTTATACTTGAATCTATATAAACAAAAACAAATAATGTAAGCAAAACAAAACTTGAGTACAGGCCAAATTGAGTCATCTGACTGCCTGTTTCTATTCCTTAGTAGCTACTTACATAAGATAACATTAAAGTTATGAATTCCACATTTTCCATTTTTATTGAAGTATAGTTGATATACAATATCTTATTGGTTTCAAGTATACAACACTGTAATTCAAGAGTTACACACATTATTAAATCCTCACCCCAACTAGTATAGTTACTATGTGTCATTGTAGAATGATGTTATTCAGCCACTGACTATATTCTTCATGCTCCACATTTTCTTTTGACACTTGCACAATATGAAGTGGAAATATGAGGATCTGATCACTGAGCTTATTCACTATGCTTGTTTCCAAGTGGTTCCTTGCCCTATTTATGCCCAGTTAGATTTATCCATTAAAAATAGAATTTGTTTTAGTATTCCCCATGTGGGTTTTCATATAAAATGATCTATATTCCATTCTGAGTATAACTTCTAATATTTTCTCATTGAAATTCTGAAACACTGACCAATGAGGCCATATAAACTTTAAGTTCCTATTGAATGCTTATATCCTTCTTCCTCCATTTTCATGACATACTCCATGGGTACACAAGTATTAAGATTGAAATGACTACATAACAATGAGTAATCTCCTTGGAACAATTAATTTGCTAGTGTGTATTTTCTATGATGTTAACAAGGTAGATACTATTGCTATGATTATCAATGTGATGTGACTGTGGTTAGATTTGTTTTAGGACTATCCTTAACTCCCATCTAGACTTTTCCCATGTCCCCAGCCCTTTTCCATGTTTGACTGGGTGGCTAAATATTTTTTCTTCATCTAGTAGTTCTTCATGAATCTGAAATGACTTTAGTTAATACTGAACACATATATTTTATATTTTCCAAACTGTGTTTCATACCACTGCCTAAGGGAATCAGTACTAATCTGAAATAGTATGACGTCCAGATGCAAGAATGCTTCTGGTATGCTCTGATAAAGGCTTTAGCTCTACCTTTTGTTTGTTTGTTATTCTCTTAGCTATTACATTCAGGCTGTCTTTCCTCCATGACTTGTAGGGAGAGAGCTCATTATTTATACTTTGGAGTGGAAATGAGAATGAATATCAGGAGATATTTTCTTTTGAACTGAAGAAATAAGTATAGAAGCAATCTAAGAACGCTGGCTACCTCAGGTAACCCAAACTTAGGAGATGCATTGACTCTTATTTTAGAACCTCCTCCCATGTGTTTCATTTGGCCTGGCACTCATCATAATTCCTTTTAAGTAGTAATATAAAATGTTGACAGACAGTAACACTCCTTATATTTTTAGAAAAAATGAAATATCTACACTTGACATAATTAAAGAATTTTCCTATATTATCCTGCTGAGAGAGGGCATAGGAGATAAAATTTTTGAGAATTTTATGTATGAAAATAATCTTATTTTACTCCCATACTTGATTGATAAATTGTCTAGGTATAGAATTCTAGGTTGTAAATTACATTAACAAATAATTTTGAAGTTGTGATTCATTGTCTTGAAACTTCCAGTATTGTTGAGCATTCCTTTGCCATTCTTATTCCTTCTCCTTTCTACACGAACTGATTTCTATGGTACCCTTGCACACTGGGGGTTGAAAGGGAGAATGAGAATTGTAAGCAATTCTAAAGGCTAGAACAGCCTTAAAGGCTCTTCTTTTCATCTATAATGCTCTAAAATTTCCAGATGGTGCTCCTTGACAATTTTCCATTTGAATTCATTGTGCTGGGCACTTGATATTTTTAATCCAGAATTTTAGGCAGAGTCCTAAAAAAGTTTTTGCATTATTTCTTTGATAAATTTTTATTCCATTTATTATTTTATAATGAACTATCCCAATACTTATAATGGCTTAAAATTAAAATTTATTATTATCTCTCAAGATTTGATGTGTTTACATGGATCAATTAGTGGTCTCATTTGGAGTCCCTCATGTGATTATAGTCAAATGGTATCAGGGCCTGGAGTCATCTGAAAACTTTACTGGCTGACCATCTTAAGTGGCTTCTCCATCTATATGTCTTGCACCTCAGCTGGGCTAGCTGAAACAGTTGAAGATCAGTCAGTCACTTCTCCCCATACTCAGGCTTCCTCATACATGGTTATGCTAAGTGTGGCTTCAAGAGGAAGGAAGTTCCCCTACTGGGGCAAGTTTGCTATAAATCTAATGAGACCAAAGGAAGGCAAGGGAAAGTGTAGATTGGAGATTAAAGGTTTATTTTATCATGGCTCAGTCTCTCTCTCCCATGGTGCTCTGTGCCCCATCTTGCTCAACTCCTCTCCCCCAGCTACACCCTTCCCGCCTCAGTGCACACCTCACTTCTCCTTTCTCCTTAGTCTGGGAGGAACTCCATGGGTGAGTCCCTGGTAACTGATGGGTGCCTGACCAATTAACTATCAGGAACAGAGAGGAGGAGAGAATGGCCATTATTCTCCACCTCTTACCTCTGATCAGATGGGCAGCTCTGCTGTGGTGAACATCCCATTGATATGCAAACAGGCCCTAATATGCATATCGCTTTCAGGGCAAGGCAAGAAATTCTGGTTGAAACTTCCATTTGCCACAGAACCCCTCAATCCAGAATTCTTGCCTCACAATCTATGTGCCCCCCAATCTTCTGCAATGGCCCCAGTGTGAGAAAGCTAGATCACTGTAACCAGATTGACAAAAGAAATTATGATACAGAAAAGCATGACAATCCTCAGGCCTGAGGATCCAGCTGTATTCAAAGTCCTACTCAGATTGAGTCCATTGCTCACATGTTCCACAGGAGGCCAGCAGCTTAACCAGCAGGGGACCCCACACATGCTCAGAAAACAGCAACTGTGGCTAGGCAATGTGTCCAATCCACAAAGACTGTAGAAGAGAATAATACAATAAGGCATATGTTTTAATGACACCAACATAGGCAAATCCTGTCCATCAGGCAGGATGCATGCAAGAGAGTGGTAGGAATCAGGTCCTATCCTGGTCTAGCATATCAGACCTTCACCCCTCTTGCTGTGGGAGATATGGTTGGGTTGATGTGTAGGGCTATGGGAGGCACATGAACTGGCCATACTGATAAAACAAAACTCCCCCATAAGATGCTTTTACCTTCCAGCCTTTTTGGTATACTACCATGATTTTTGGGGGCCACTCTGCTGTTACTCCATGAACACACAGGAGGCCAACTTCCAGGCTTTGTCCCCAAGGTGCCAGAAGGGCCAGCCATTGTTGGTCCATGTGTTCAAATGTACAAGGCCACATCCACTCAAAGGAGTTTCCAGGATTTAGTGTAGTTGGTGTTGACAGCAAGATGTTCTAGTGGCCAAATCCCAGCTTTAGCAATTTCTCCATGGTTTGCAAGTGGAGTTGTACAGGAGAGGCTGAAATGTGTATTTGCATGTCCATGGGGCTCAATGCCCCCTTCCAGGGCTTCTGATTCAAACAGCATAGCACTCTTCATAAGTGGACTGACCAGCTCTGTGCACTATTGGTATCTGACTTCAGGCCAGCTTTTAACAAACCTGTGTAAAAATCATACCTGCCCCAGTAGGGTTATATGGTACATGAAACTCCTACCTTATTCCTAATTGTTGCACCCATTCTTACAATGCATGTCCAGTAAAGTGGGTGCCTTGATTTCTCTATCATCTGTGGTCAGCCTTGGCTACAAAGAGACACTCTAGGCCCTTTTTGTTGTTTGCTGACCTGCACAATGTGCAGGAAAAGCAACCAACAGTCCAGTAGCTGGGTCCACACAAGTCATGGCATACCTATTTCCTTCTGATATGAGCAGAGGCCCAATATATTCTATTTGCCCCCTGACAAGGGATATCTGCCCCTTAACTATTGTCCCATATTGCTGCAGGAATCAGTGTAAGTCCCTTTGGAGCACACAAGGCACTCCTGCCGGGCTCTGCTGACTTATTCAATGGTCAAAGGCAAACCCCACAGATGGACTACAGCCCACACTGTCTTTTGCCCTGCATACAACAAATGTTGATGTAACCACTGGACCACATCAGAGGCAAGATTTCCTTCTAGCCAATGCACCTGGGCCAATGTGTCTGCTTCATCATTCCCAGGGGATTCCAAAGGTAAATGGCCAGTCACATGACATATGGTAACTGTTTTAATCTCACTAGAGGCCCATAAGTCTTGCCATAACTCTTGCTTCCAAAGGGGCTGGTGACCAGCCATCCAGTTGGAAAGGTACCATGTCAGTAGCCACAGGGTTAAGCCCTAATAGAAAGCCAAGATAACCATGGAGACAACTACTAAGGAGGGCTCTTGGGTGATCATAAACCATACTGTCTGCAACTTTGCCCATTGTCTTCTCTTCCCCTCACCATCCTCCATCCATACTGTCTCAGTCTTAGGATGGAAAGCCACAGGCCTCCACTTCAGGGGCTTCCCACAACTGAAGCCATCTGTATACCATGATCTTCAGGTGTAGGAACTCTTCCCTCCTAATAAGGGCTCTCTGTTACTAATGGCTCCAAAGGAAGTTCTTCCTGCTTTTCACTGGTGTATGTCACTGGCCCCAATAGTCACTGTTCTCCACTTCAGGGGCTAGGGGAGAGGGTGTTATTCTGTTGTGCATATGCTCCCCATTTGACCAGTGTCAGTGTCTGTGCCACACCACTCTGTGGCCTTTGGGTCCAGTCTTGCAACCACCCCACAATGGGATAGGTGGTTATTACCTTTGTCAGAGCTGTTCCAGTGATGGGCTCAGTAGCCAGCAAGGAGTGGTACACAACAGTCAATTGTTTCTCCATCAAGGTGTACTGGACCTCTGCTCCTTTCTGAAGTTGCGACCAGAATCTAATAGGTTGGTGGGTCTATTGAAGCCACTGCCAGGTGCCCCACCCATAACCATCTTCAGTTACATGAGCATCTAATTTACAAGGCCTTCATGGGTCCATTACATTTAAGGTATGAATCTCTCATCCCAATTCAACCTAACACCCTTTTGCACCAAACAGTGTAAAGGCCTCAGAATTTGTGCCAAGTGTGGGATAAACAGTCTCCAGTAACCCAGAAGACCCATAAACTCTTGTAACACTGACACGGCTGTAGGGGTACAGAAAGCCTGGACTTTATGTGTGACTGCTTCTGGGATAATTTTAGTTTTATATGACCAGACAACCCCCAAGAACTTTACTGACAAACCAGGTCCCTGAACCTTGGTGCTGTTCGCCGCTCTTCCTTTATCCTGTGATGTTGCAGCAGTCTAGGTGCTGCACCTTCTAGATCTGAAAGAGAATCAGACATGATCATGATATCATCATCAATATAATGCTACAGCCACACCATTGGTGGTTTCTCCCATGCTGTCAGGTCCTTGGCTACAAGTCCGTGACAAATGGTTGGACCGTGGAGCTATCCCTCTGGAAGGACAGTGAATGTCCACTGCCATCCTTCCCATGTGAAGGCAAATTATTCCTGATTTACCTGTGCTATGTCAATAGAAAAGAAAGCATTAGCAATGTCCATAACATAATGATACATCCCTAGTTCATGACTGAAGGTGTCCACAAGGGCTGCTATAGAAGGGCAGCAGCATGTAGAGAGGGTGAGAATTATTAATTCTCTGTAATCCATGGTCATATGCCAGGAGCCATCTGGCATTTTCACTGGCATCACTGGGGAATTAAAATGACTACGAGTGGGCTTTATTATGCTCACCTTCTCCAGTTCCTGGAGGGTGTCTTCAATTTATTTGTGCCCCCCAGGCAATTTATATTGCTTAGTATTTGTTACCTGCCAAGGCTCAGGCAAAACTATAGGCAGGTGCTTAGCATGTCCCCTCAGAACTGCCTTTGCCATATGTATCCTCAGTCTGAACTCGACTGCAGTGCTGTAACCACAGGCCCTGAAAGATATCCACCCCAAAGTATATTCAGGGATGGAAGAAATATATTCAGGGATGCACAGTATACTCCTTTGGGGTAGATGTCTTATTCCCAATGGAAATTGGGATTTCTTCACCCTAATGTCCTTATCCCATAACCATCTATTACAGTGGGGGGGGGGGCGTCCCAGGAATTCACTCAGGTTTTCCATAAATCATAGAATATTCATCTCCTATGTCCACCAATGCCAGGAGACATTGTACATTCAGTGAGGACCAATGAATTGCTAATTCTACATGTGTATTCCAGTCTCCACCATTTCCCCCAAGGTGGGGGTCTTGACCCCTACCTCAGTCAAACTGAAATACCCAATCACCTTCCTATGGGGGTGGGGCCTGAGTACTTTCCCCCAGGATGTCTCACAGGCACATGGGCTGGACATGGGGCTTTGCTTCTGGCTTCTGTGATTTGGACCTCAGCAGCTGGAACTACTGCTCCAACTTTCACTGTTGCCACAGGTCTAGCAGTATTTTATCAGGCTGCTCATCCAGTTTCTCTTGCACTCCCCCTGCCTTTATCAAATCAAACCACATCTGAGTCCTCGAGAACTTTACAGGGCCCTCTAAACATCTTCTCTCAGTAGAACATCGTATCTCCTTTCATGACCTCATTGTCTCAACTTCTCTCAGATCTGCTATAGTACAAGTAACCTCATTTATGGGTTGTCTTATGTGAGGGGCAAGAATAGTCACTAGGGACCCAAAGAGGGTTAGGGGACTTGTATGGGGCACAAGATTTTTCATCCCCATGTTGAACAACTCATCTGGACCTTGATGGTCCATATTGTAAATGATATTTTTCATGCCCAACTCTCATAACACCTGCTGGAGCTCAGCATGTCTTCCATCCTGCAAGGAAATAGGGTAAATCATTCTTATTAGGCCATACGGTATGGAATGCCACCATCAGCCAATCCATAAGTGTATGATTTCCTGGGGTCTGATAAGAATTCTGTAACTTCTGCCAGAGAGGTGGGTGAGTCATCAGGGAAGCCAGTTTCCCCATTTCTGACCCAGTCAGAATAATGCCATCTATTACTGAATCCCAAAGTTGCAAAAGCCACATGAGCAGAAGCTCCAAGGGTTTCTGCCTAAACTGGGAGCTCAAATCCACCAGATAAGCCTGGGTATAGGGGTGGAGCATGGAGTACACCACAACTTGGGAAGGGTGCTGCTCCTCTCCCTGAGAAACCCTGCAGCTGCTGTGTATTTGTTTTATTAACTACAACCAGGCAGGCTTTCAATTGGGTAGGGGCTGGTGCCTTCAACAGTGGCAACAGCAAGAGTTCTGTCCTCAGCCCTACCCCCGCATCCTTCCCCAACTCCTCCTCTCTGGGCTCCTCCTCCCCTGATGTCTCATCTACCATTTCTGAAGTTGAGGCACCACACCTTCCTTCACCTACCCCATGGTCTCTCACAGCCCGCATTTTACTTCTGTCCCTTCCCACACCACTAGTATATCTCTCAGCTGCATAATCTCAGTTTTTAATAGCCTTCTTTCCTTCCTTATACCATCCCATAACTCATGTTCGTGTCCCACAACTCATGTTCACTCCTGCCAAAGCACATCTCTCTCCTTGGTAGCCATGTCCAGTGCTGTGAGAAACATCCAATCCACAGTTCCCACCACTGCATGGGCCCTTTCTTCCCCTAAGGCATACCTTATTTTGCAGAAGGATAACTGTACTGCCTCCCGCATCCCCACCATTCCCCAATTGTTGGGAGGGGCCCACTCCTTTAGGAGGCAAATCACCCTGGACTACATCTGCAATGGGGAATCTCTGGCTGTTTCCCCACCATCCATGGGAGGGTCACAGGTTATTTTCCCATCATCCATAGGGGGATCCCCAGGTGTCTCTTCAACATCCATAGGGGCAGCCCACTGAAGCATTGCACCCATGAGAGCAGTTCTTTGGTTTATCAGATCCTGCTGACTATGCCAAAGCATGGCTCCAGAAGGAAGGGTGTTCCCCAACAGGGACAAGTTTCTCATGAAACTGGTGAAACTGAAGGCAGACAAGGGAAAGGGTAGGTTGGGGATTAAAGGTTTATTTCTTATGGCTCAGTCTCTCTCTCCAGCTGTCCCTCAGGTTGCAGCTCATACCAGACTTCCCCCTTCTCCTTCCTCTGGGAGGAATTCTATGGTGTGTCTCTGGTGACTGGTGGGCACCTGACCAATTACACATCAGGAATGGAGGGGAGGAGAAAATGGTTATTAGTCTCCACCTCTTATACCAGATCAGACTGGCAGCTCTGCTGTAGTAAAAATCCTGTTGATAAGCAAGCAGGCTCTTATATGCATATATTCTGGTTGGAAACTTCCATTTACCCCAAACTAAGCTTGTCAGCCTCCTTACATGGAGGTTGGATTTCCCCAGAGCACACATTCCAGAAGTGTTTCAAGAATTAGGAAGAAAACAACATTAATATTTTCAAATCAGTAGTTCTCCACTGGGGGTTATTTTTCCTTTACCCTGGGATATTTGGCTATGTCTGAAGACTTATTTAGTTGTCACAAATGAAAGGAGGGTACAGCTGGCATCTAGTTAGTAGAGGCCAGGGGTGCTGCTAAATATCCTTATTTGCAGGATGGCCTCATACAGCAAAGAACTATTCAACTTCAAATGTCAATAGTGCCAAGTTTGAGAAAACCTGCTTTAAAGATTAGCCCCAGAACTGGTACAGCATCACTTCTGCCACATTCTATTGGCCAAAAGAGACATAGGCTAGAAGTTTAGTCACTAGAGACTTTGAAAAAAGAGGGCTCTGGACTCACTGATTCTAGGTACAAATAAGGATAGAGGTAAGGTGATTTTTGAAAACATCATGGTAAATTAATTGAAAGTGTACATACTAATCAATGAGACTGTAATGGTTAGTTTTGTCTTCTTGGAGAGTATTTTTTGATGAGGTTAACATTTAAACTTATGAACATAATGTAAGTGGACCTAATCCTATCAGCTGAAGGCCTGAATAGAACAACAAGTTCAGCTTCCATAAAAAAGAGAGAATTCTCCAACTGACTGCCTTCATCTGCACCATTGGCTTTCCTGGTTCTCTAGGCTGCTGCTGGCTTTAAAATGTGAACGGCAATGTCATCTTTCTTAGCTCTTGAGCCAACTGGCTCATAGTATAGATTCAGATTTGCCGGTTTCTATAATCATGTGAGTAAATTCCTTATAATAAATCTATCACCTGCATCATCTATCTCATTTATAATCTATCTCTTATTGGTTCTGTTTCTCTAGAGAGCCCTGACTAATACAGAAACCCATTGCTCCTCTCTTCTTGGCTTTCCAGAATATCGGTAGTCAAGTTTATACATCCAGATAGGAGTTTGAATAATTCCTGTGGGGAAAGTTGGGGTTCCTATGGCCAGGATCCTCACCTGAACCTAAACTACTTGATGATGTAACTGGCCTGCTGCTAGGCTACTGCTTCCACACCTGTAGGCAATAAGCTATTATTGCACTGTATAGACAGCTCGGCCCAGTGCCTTGGGCAGAGGATTACAGACCTGCAGGCTTTTGGATGCAGACATAATTCTAGTGCTCAACCTATCACCAAGAGAACAAGCTGGGTAATAAACCCTTTCACCCCAAGAATGTTCCGTTGTCATTTCTCAGTCTCACTGAATCCATAGTGAACTTGACTGGGGCTAAACATTCAAGACATTGGCAAGACATTCCTCTCTAGAGAAACTCCCTAGCTGAAGAGAAAAGGCTTATAGAGAATGACATTGGTAGATATTCTTATAAAATGGCCTGATGATCACAAATTATCCCATGGTGCTATTAGTTGACAAACTCCACCAATGAGACACAAGATTTAGTGTCTCATTTTTAAATATTAGTGTTAAATGTCTTAAATAATTTGAGGAAATATTCTAACAGTAGAGGCAGATACCAAAACAAGCCAAAATGGAGATGGGATGTAGAGGGGACAACCTTGGAGGAAATATAGCAATCCATGGATGGAACAAACTTTAAAAACACAAACACAGAAAAACAACAATAAATTGTTGAAAAAGTAATACCAAAGGATAAAGGAGAGAGAATGTTACATCAAAAAACAAAAGAAAAAAAAAAAACAAGAGCAGCATGATATGAAAAATAAAGGAAAAGTATATAACAAGAAAGAGCTTGTAGAAATTAAACATAAAAAAGAAGTATAAAATTAAATGGCATCGTAATTAAAATATAAAGACACATCCCAGAAAGGTAAAAAAAGACACTAGTAAAATAGGAGGCAAAATGTTTTTAAAAATAGAGTATCAGTACAGAAGATCCAATATCCATGTAGTAGAAATTCTGGGAACAAAGAACAAGAATAGGAGAACTGTGGTAGCTAATCTCCAAGATGGCTCCCCAATGAAGTATGCTTCCCTGTATACATGTCCTTGTCTATTTTCATCCCCTTAGATTTGGACTGACCTTTTGATTTTATTTTTAAACAATAAAATATGGCAGAAATAATGCATGATTTCTTAGGCTAGGTCATTAGAAGCCTTGTGACTTGTGCCTGGGTCTTTGGAACACATATTCTGGGGGAAGCCAGCCACTAGCCCCTTTGTAAGAAGTTGGATTAACATGAGACCACCTTGCTATAAATAATCCCAAACTAGCCATTTGGAAAATCATCCAAGCTGAAGTGCTAGACAGGTGTTCAACGAAGCCATCTTAAATGTCTGCTTAGCTAAGCTTTCAGTTGATTCTGGGCCCAGACACTATGTAGCCATAATTGACTGAGAAACACATGAGAACTTTCCAGCTAAATTCAATTAACCCATATGTCTGGGTGAGTGGACTACACACTACATTACATGAAAATTCGAATCCCTAACCACCTATTAGCACTAGTTTCCCCCAGGTCTATGTCATGCTGTCCTTTAACTATCATACTATTCTACTAGCATTAGCAAAGGTATAATTATATAATTATTTGTGTGATTAAATATATTGTTTTCTTCTGTTGAACTATAACATTTATGAGGTCAAGGACGATCCCTATTTTCTTCACAAATGTAACTCCAGTACCTAATTGACACATAGTAATACTCAATCAATATTTATTGAATAAATGAATTAAAGAATCTAAATTGTAACACTAGTAAGTGACTTGTCATTTCTCATTGGATTTCTAAGATTAACTTTACAAGAGAAAACAAAAAATCCAATTGTGCAGAAGTGGTTTATGAATTAAGCTTATTTGAGAGCATAACCTAGTTCAAATCCTGGAAACTGTGTATTTACCGAAAGTACACTAAACTGACTGACCTTTGTGCTTTAGCATCCTCATCTGTAAAATGGAAATATTAATAGTATCTACCTCAAAGGGTCGTTAATATGTAAATATGTTTTGTATGTGTGTAATATATATAAAATCCTTTAAATAAGTGCCTGACACATAGTAAACACTTTTATACATAGTAAATATTTGAAGAAGTTATTTAACACTTGGTCAGAATTCCTAATCTATATGAAAATATAGCCTTTTATGCCATTAATAATAAAACATTTCAAAATCATCTATCTCATTTGCAATTTATCCATTCTCATCTAGAAAACATACACATACATATCTTTCTTCATTATATGATCTGGAACTCAATTTCTATAAACATTGGAGTTCATTTCTATTATTCAGTAAATTCCACCAAGCCTGGACTTCATAGTACAGTCGCTTAGGAAATATGTTGTCAAGTAACATAGTAAATCATAGTTTTGGTTTTTAAGGAATATTTATTTTTTCTGGGTTTAATGATTAACTCTTTTAAAGAAATAGAAACCATTTTAATATACACTATTTTGTGATACTTGATACAAATATATAAAAGTGTTCATGGGAAAATAATGTTTTAAAAAGATTTTAAAATCTGTAATAAGCAGTCAGAATGAACTCTGGTTACAGATATGAGAGATTATTATTACTCCATGTCAAATTGGACTTTTGCCTACTTGCTATTTTCCAATATAAGAAAGTCAACATAATCTGAAAGACTATTGTATTCATGACAGGCAAATGAATAATTAATGGTAGGTAATAGTCTAAAATCTGTGTATTTTAAAATTAAAAAAATCACATCTACGTGTAAATATTATGTTCTATAATTTAGAAAAGTATTTTTACACAAATCATGTACCTACTATTATGGTTTAGATTTAACTTTGTGTCATCAAAATATATTGATTTAACTAAAATAATTTAGGAGGCTCTAGACTGCAGCTGATATGGTAGGTTTTTTCTCCATTCCCTATATGTTAAACAAGTTGCATGAACAGTTCTGCTTTTCAATTTTGGAAAAATTGCTGCAACACTATATTGGAAAAATAATAATTCTTTTAGGACCAAAACATTACTGTTTGAGAATTTTCAAAACTTGATTTTTAAAAAATGATGTCAGCATTTGTCTGTGTGACCTTATTAGATTATTAATACCTATTATATTATTGTTTATGAGATTACACTCTGGCTCTGATACGCACTTGCTCTATGTCTCCCTTTGCTCATATCAGCCTAAACATGGGATTTTTATAAGGATTAATAATGTTCAAGATGAAACAGTTAAAATATTATTAGGGGGAAACATTAAGGGACTTGCTTTGTGCATCAGGTATGCCCCTGAAGACTTGCATATACTTTTTTTTCGGTACAGCAATAAACTGAATTATACTTTCGTATTTAATTACAATGTGATTTCAAAGATTATTCTCATTAATTTTTTTTTTCATTTTGAGACATGGTCTCCTTAGTCAAAATCATGCTTATGAATGCGTCAACCCTTTAAAGTCACAATAGAAAATTTTAATTAAAACTTCAACACCATATACTCAGAAATAAATTATTGTGATGAATCAGTATTATATATTACCAAAAACATACGTTGCCAATGAGTTAGTTAAAAAAAAAGATGTTTCATATTATAACAGAAACTCTAAGTGCACTTCTTGAACAACTTTTCTCTGTGGGGTTCCCTAAATATTTTTTTATACCCTTGTCTTTCTTCATTAGTAATGATTGTTCTACTATAATAGATTTGTAATTTATATTAATTTTCACTTAAAGTGATGGTGTGCTGTCTCTACAAATTAGCAACCCCTACTCCACTCCTTCCTTCATATCTTACTATTCTTGAGACTTTTATAAGAGCAATTATAGGAAGCAATATTTTGATGGTAAAAGGGAAGTAGGACCTAATTAAAACATCAAGAAATACAACAATACAAAACCTGAGGAAGTTTACTCTAGTGTCATAGTATGAAGGAATTACCCTCCTGTGGTATGCCATGGCATTGTTGTTATGCGTGCTTTATATATAGTTAAAATAGTATTGTAGGGTAAAGATGTTATCTTCTTTATGCAGATGATAGAATTTCACATGAAAAGTTAATTTTACTCACTTCCATAATTCTGCCTGTCACCTGAAATATGCCTTCGTGAAAGAGGAAAACAGAATTGTTACTTTTATTTTAGCCTTGACAATGGAAGGGATCAAGGTGCTTAAAATACTGGTTTCTGTGTTTGAAGTTGACAGTATATTTTCTGTGGTTGCAGAGTATGGCTAGGACTTGGGAAATCCAGGCAATGTACCTAGAAGTTTAACCAGTCCTTTACAAAGAAATTGTAGGAAGCCCTTTAGGTTGGATTTGATTACTCTAATATGATAGTAAATTTTGAGACAGTCTATAAAATGGTGCTGGGCCTATCAGCCCTGGAAAAGAGGTAGAGTTCTAAGTTTGTGCTTTGAAAGCTGGACTTCTAAATTTGTGTATTTCCTTTTTTAGTTTTAATATGTGTGAAGCCTTTTTAAAGCCAGGGAAATTAGGCAAAAAAAAAAAAAAAGAAGTAAAGGAATCCAAATTAGAAAGAAAAAAGTAAAACAATCTCCATTTGCAGATGACATGTTCTTATAAAAAGAAAACTCTGAAATCCACAAAATACCTATTAAATCTAATAAACGAGTTCAGCAAAATTGTAGGATGTAAGATCAATATTTAAAAATCAGTTGTATTTCTGTATACTAGCAATGAACAATCCAAAATGGAAATCAAGAAAACAACTCCATTTATAGTATCAAAAAGAATAAAATGCTGAGGAATAAGTTTAATCAAAGAAGTAAAAGACTTGTATGCTAAGAACTACAAAATATTGCTGAAAGAAATTGAAGAGACCCTAAATAAATGGCAAGATCCCATATGCATATATTGAAACACAATTTTGTTAATATGGTAATATTCCCCAAATTAATTTCATCCCTGTCAAATTATTGGGATCCCTATCAAAATTCTAATTCCCTCTCTTTGGGTAAAAATGGACAAGGTGATCCTAAAACTCCTGTGGAATTCTAAGGGACCTTGAACAACCAAGAACAAAGCTGAACAGCACATACTCTCTGATGTCAAAACTTACCATGTGCTCCAGTAATCCAAAGTGTGGTGCTGACATAAAGATACACATATAGGTTACTGATATTGAATTGAAAGTCCAGAAATAAACCCACACATCTGCAGTCCGTTGATTTTTGAAGAACACCAATACCATACAAATGCAAAAATAATCTCATCAAGAAATTGTCTTTAGACAGATGGATAGCCACATGTAAATGAATGAAGCTCAACCCCTACTTAAAAACATACACAAAATTCAACACAAAATAGATTGAAGACCTAAATGTAAGAGACAGAACTATTAAACTCTTAATATATGTGGATGTACATCTTTGTGACCTGGGGCTTTGTACCAGAGTTTTAGAAATGCCATCAAAAACACAAACAACAAAAGAAAAAGTAGGTAAATTTGACTTAACCAAAATTAAAACTTCTGTGCATCACAGAACACTATCAAAGAAGAAAAAAGACAAATCATTTAATGGAGAAAAGTTTTTCAAATGTTTATATCTGATAGGGAATTGTATCTAAAATATAGACGCTTCTTACAACTCAATACTAAAAAGACAACCCAATTAAGAAAAGGGCAATAGATTTGTCAGACATTTCTCCAGAGAAGATGTACAAATGGCTAGTAAGCATATGAAAAGATTGTCAACATCATTAGGGAAATGCAAATCAAAATCACCATAATTTTGATCACCCCTGAATCATCCCACTAGGGTGGATATAACAAAAAGACAGACAATAATGTGCATCAGCAAGGATGTGGAGAAATTAGAACCCTCATACAGTGCTGGTAGGAATATGAAATGCTGAAGCCACTTCGGAAAACAATCTAGAAGTTTCTTAAAAAGTTAAGCACAGAATTACTAGATGATCCTGTGATTCCACTCCTAGGAATCTCTCTAGGAGCAATGGAACATACTTGCACACAGTAACTTGTACATGAATGTTCACAGCAGCATTATTCATAATTAACAAAATATGGAAACAATACAAATACCCATCAACCAACAATGTAGCATAATGATGGAATATATTATTCAGCTATAAAAAGGAATGAAGTAGTGACACATGCTACAACATAGATGTACCTGAAAACATTATGCTAAGTGAGAGAAGCCAGACACAAAAGGCCACGTATTGCATGATTCTACTTACATGAAATATCCAGAATAGGCAAACCCTTAGAGACAGAAAGTAAATTAGTGGTTGCCAGGGACCACTGGTAGGAGGTTTGAGGGGAAAGGAGAAAGACTACTAATTGGTACTTTGCTTATTTGGGTGACAAAAATGTTCTAGAATTAAATAGTGGTGATGGTAACACAACGTACTATTTAGTAACACCACTGAATTATACACTTTGAAATGGTTAAAATGGTGAATATTATGTTATGTTAATTTTATCTCAGGAGAAAATTTAAAAATGCTTTCATGAACATCACAATTGAAAAATACTGAAGTACTGTAACAATACTTCACTAACCACACTTTTGGGGATACAACAAACTATATTCAGCTTTGGAGATAATTTTTATTAAGATAAATCCAGTAAAAATTTTGTAGATACACATATAATCAGAACTGCCCTTCTGAAATAAACATCTTTATTTCTTTTAAAAACAGGACCACGTTTTTATTTATTCCCAAAGTTGTATTTGGGAAAGAAAATTCTAACTCTTAGTATTACATGAAAATAGTTCACTTTCTTTATAAAAGCAGCCTAGAGAACCACAAGAACTTTGAAAGAAACTCTTTCTTTGGGGATCTCACCACTTTGTGGAATTATCACATATGGAAGTAAAATAAAAATTCAAAGATTTAATACATAACTTACAGAGAAAGGAATTCACTGACAAAGTTGAAAGAATATGTTTTTCTATATATTCCACTATTATAACTAAAAATTATAGATAAACACTTCATGTTAGGAATGTTGTGGCTAATAATTAGTATGAAGATGTTCTGAAATTAAGTCGATACTAAAGAAAAGCTGTTTATAAAATACTTGATAAAAATATTCATCTCTATTAACATTACAGCATGGAGGTACATATTACCAAATTAAGAAACTATATAGGGCAGCTTTAAATAATACTCTAAGATTCTTTTTTTCCATCTTCCTTTTTGACCTCTTCTTTTTTGACTACTTCTTTTCCAACTTCAGCCTTGTTTTCATCTTCCTTTCCATCTCTTCCATTTTTCCCATCTCCTTTCCCATTTTGTTCTTTTCTATCTTCTTCTGCTTTTTCTTCATCTTTGTCTTCTTTTCCATCTTCCTCATTTCCACCTTTGTCCTCTTTTCCATCTTCATCCTCTTTCCCATCTTCATTCTCTTTTCTATTTTCTCCTTGTTTTTCATCTTCTCCTTTATTTTTTCCATCTTCAGATTCTTTGCCATCTTTTCCTTTCCCCTTGCCATACTCACCCTGTTTTTCACCTCCTTTCTCTTGTTTATCTTCTTCCTCTTTGCTATCTTCTCCTTCCTCTTTTTCATCTTCACCCTGTTTTACATCTCCTTTCTCTTTTTTGTCTTCTTCTTCTTTTCCATTTTCATCTTTGTCCTCTTTTCCATCTTCTTTCTCTTCTTGATCTTCTCCATCTCCTTTCTGATCTTTTTCATCTTTTCCTTCTGCTGAAACTGCTTCTTTCTTTTCTCCTCCCTCTTCTTCAACAGCTTCAACTTTTTCTTCTTTTCCTTTCTCAAGTTCTTTTTCAGGAGCTGGTGCCTATGTGTATAAAGACAAAAAAGAAGATCATTTTTTTAAATTTAGTTCCTGTAAATATTCAGACAGGATTATATCTATTTTATGGAAAGAATAATAATTCATTTACAAGAAAACAGCTTTCCTGTGGGAAAGGCCTAAATACCACATCCAAGGAAAACATTCTAAGAAATAGAGTTAATTAAAATATCTCCATACAATCATGCACACATTCAGGAAAACTTGTTCATATAAATAATTTTCATTAAAAATATGAGGAAATAGAGTAAATACATAAAAATAGCATATATTCTATATCAGAAATCTCAATGAGTACCATGCATATAAATATATCCTTTGAAGAAATAATATTTTGTTTCTTTAATGGTGAGATTTTTCATTATGAAAAGTTACTTTAAAAGTATTTTACCAGATATCATAGGATCACTTATACACGATTTTCCCTATATGTACAGGTTTGGTTTCTAGATTTGCCACTATATCTCATTTTTAGTGTTTTACTACAATACGTAAAAATGTGGTATGTTGGGAAGATGGTGGCATGAGTAGTTCAGAGAAAATCTCCTCCCCAAAACATATATTTATGAAAATACAAGAAATTCAACTATTCCTAAAAGAGACACCAGTGGATGCAGTACAACAGCCAGGATAAATCTACATCTGCAAGAACTCAGCATCACACGAAGGGGGTAAGATACAAGCCGTGGCCAGGCAGGATCCGAATGCTCCCCCACCCCAAAACCTGGCAGGAAGAAAGGAGTCGGAACGGGGAGGGAGTGAAAGCCCAGGACTGCTAAACAACCAGCTCTAGAAATCTGCACCTGGAAAGCAGACACAAGGTGCATGGGGTGCTGGATATTAGAAAAATGGAAAAGCAAAACCTGGGGGCAGGTCCCCAAAACCGGTGCCCCTGAGACAAAAGAAAAGCGAGTGTTTTCTGCAAGTCTTAAAGAGACAGGGACCCCATAGCTGGACGACATTGTCCTGGCAACTGGGAATACTGGGAAAACTTAGGCGCCCTAAACGGAGGCAGGGAAGCTCTGAAGCCCCTCACAGCAATAAGCAGCCTGCCAGTCATTCCTCCAACTGGCGCAGACCTCGAGACACGGGCCCAGTAGCAGGAGAGTGGCAGCGTGTGCCGGGGACAGCAGCGCCGGAACAAACTGAAGCAGATCTCTGCACCGCAGGAGAGGCTTGTGCTAGCCCACAGCGGCATGACCGAACAGACTGGGTGCGGCTCAGGCGCACCGGCAGCAGTGAAGCCAGAGCCCGGTAGAAGCATACACGGAAGAGACTCATGCGCACCTGCAGCGGAGCCAGAGGGAGCAGGCATGCTCACAGCAGCCGACCGGAATCCTAGCCCAGCGCACAGCCGCCCGGGCCAGACCTAAAGACTGCTGCTGCTACACAGCTGCCCGGCAGGGTCGTTGATAGCATGGAGGAGCTCACCTGGTGTGGCTGACACTCCCCGCAGGGCTCCAAGCTGCTCTGACGGACACCCCGCCCACAGCAGCTTAGGGGATTAACCCGGTGGCTGCTCCAGGAGTGCAGGTAACCGTCACAGACAGCAGAGAAGGGCAAGGCATACAGCAAGCAGGAAAGGACTTTCTTCTCCCAGCTGACACACCAGCACACTGCCTACAGCCACTGCTATCACCATGAAAAGGCAAAAATATCTGGTTCAGTCCAACATAGTTACACCTGAGAAAGGATCTAAGTAGGCATACCTAACCAGTCTCCCTGAAAAAGAATTCAAAATAAAAATTATAAACATGCTGACAGAGCTGCAGAGAAATATGCAAGAGCTAAGGGATGAAGTCCGGAGGGAGATCACAGACATCTGGAGGGAGATTACAGAAGTGAAACAAACTCTGGAAGGATTTATGAGCAGAATAGAGAGGATGCAAGAGGCCATTGATGGAATAGAAACCAGAGAACAGGAACACATAGAAGCTGATGCAGAGAGAGATAAAACGATCTCCAGGAATGAAACAATATTAAGAGAACTGTGTGACCATCCAAAAGGAACAATATCTGCATTATCGGGGTACCAGAGGAAGAAGAGAGAGAAAAAGGGATAGAAAGTGTCTTTGAAGAAATAATTGCTGAGAACTTCCCCAAACTGGGGGAGGAAATAGTTGCTCAGACTACGGAGGCACACAGAACTCCCGAGAGACAGGATCCAAAGAGGACAACACCAAGACACATAATAATTAAAATGGCAAAGATCAACAACAGGGACAGAGTTTTAAAGGCAGTCAGAGAGAGTAAAAAAGTCACCTACAAAGGAAAACCCATCAGGCTATCATCGGACTTCTCAACAGAAACCTTACAGGCCAGAAGAGAATGGCATAATACATTTAATGCAATGAAACAGAAGGATCTTGAACCAAGGATACTGTATCCAGCACGATTATCATTTAAATATGAATGAGGGATTAAACAATTCCCAGACAAGCAAAAGTTGAGGGAATTTGCCTCCCACAAACCACCTCTACAGGGTATCTTAGAGGGACTGCTCTAGATGGGAGCACTCCTAAAAAGAGTACAGAACAAAACACCCAACGTATGAAGAATGGAGAGGAGGAAAAAGAAGGGAAAGAAATAATCATCAGACTGTATTTATAACAGCTCAATAAGCGAGTGAGGTCAGACAGTAAGGTAGTAAACAAGCTAACTTTGAACCTTTGGTAAACACAAATCTAAGGCCTGCAATGGCAATAAGTACATATCTTTCAATAATCACCCTAAATGTAAATGGACTGAAAGCACCAATCAAAAGACACAGAGTAATAGAATGGATAAAAAAGCAAGACCCATCTATATGTTGCTTAAAAGAGACTCACCTCAAACCCAAAGACATACACAGATTAAAAATCAAAGGATGGAGAAATATATTTCACGCAAACAACAGAGAGAAAAAAACAGGTGTCGCAATACTAGTATCAGACAAAATAGACCTCAAAATAAAGAAAGTAACAAGAGATAAAGAAGGACATTATATAATGATAAACGGCTCAGTACAACAAGAGGATATAACCATTATAAACATATATGCACCCAATACAGGAGCACCAATATATGTGAAACAAATACTAACAGAACTAAAGGAGGAAATAGAATGCAATGCATTCATTTTGGGAGAATTTAACACACCATTCACTACAAAGGACAGATCCACCAGAGAGAAAATAAGTAAAGACACAGACGCACTGAACAACATGTTAGAACAGATGGATCTAATAGACATCTATAGAACTCTACATCCAAAAGCAACAGGATACACATTCTTCTCAAGTGCACCTGAAACATTCTCCAGAATAGACCACATACTAGGCCACAAAAAGAGCCTCAGTAAATTCCAAAAGATTGAAATCCTACCAGCCAACTTTTCAGACCACAAAGGTATAAAACTAGAAATAAATTGTACAAAGAAAGCAAAAAGGCTCACAAACACATGGAGGCTTAACAACATGCTCCTAAATAATCAATGGATCAATGACCAAATTAAAATGGAGATCTATCAACATATGGAAACAAATGACAACAATAACACTAAGCCCCACATTCTGTGGGACGCAGAAAGAGCAGTCTTAAGAGGAAAGTATATAGCAATCCAGGCATATTTAAAGAAGGAAGAACAATCCCAAATGAATAGTCTAATGTCACAATTATCGAAATTGGAAAAAGAAGAACAAATGAGGCCCAAGGTCAGCAGACGGAGGGACATAATAAATATCAGAGAAGAAATACATAAAATTGAGAAGAATGAAAAAATAGAAGAAATCAATGAAACCAAGAGCTGGTTCTACAAAAAAATAAACAAAATAGATAAGCCTCTAGCCAGACTTATTAAGAGAAAAAGAGAGTCAACACACATCAACAGAATCAGAAACGAGAAAGGAAAAATCACGACGGACCCCACAGAAATACAAATAATTATTAGAGAATACTATGAAAACCTATATGCTAACAAGCTGGAAAACCTAGGAGAAATGGACAACTTCCTAGAAAAATACAACCTTCCAAGACTGACCCAGAAAGAAACAGAAAATCTAAACAGACCAATTACCAACAAATAAATTGAATCAGTAATCAAAAAGCTACCCAAGAACAAAACCCCCGGGCCAGATGGATTTACCTCGGAATTTTATCAGACATACAGAGAAGACATAACACCCATTCTCCTTAAAGTTTTCCAAAAAATAGAAGAGGAGGGAATACTCCCAAACTCATTCTATGAAGCCAACATCAACCTAATACCAAAACCAGGCAAAGACCCCACCAAAAAAGAAAACTACAGGCCAATATGCCTGATGAACATAGATGCAAAAATACTCAACAAAATATTAGCAAACCAATTTCAAAAATACATCAAGAGGATCATACACCACGACCAAGTGGAATTCATCACAGGGATGCAAGGATGGTACAACATTCAAAAATCCATCAACATCATTCACCACATCAACAAAAAGAAGGACAAAAACCACATGAACATCTCCATAGATGCAGAAAAAGCATTCGACAAAATTCAACATTCATTCATTCTAAAAACTCACAACAAAGTGAGCATAAAGGGCAAGTACCTCAACATAATAAAGGCCATATACGATAAACCCACAGCCAACATCATACTGAACAGCGAGAGGCTGAAACCTTTTCCTCTGAGATCGGGAACAAGACAGGGATGCCCACTCTCCCCACTGTTATTCAACGTGGTACTGGAGGTCCTAGCCACAGCAATCAGACAAAACAAAGAAATACAAGGAATCAGATTGGTAAAGAAGAGGTCAAACTGTCACTATTTGCAGATGACATGATATTGTACATGAAATTCCCTAAAGACTCCACTGCAAAACTACTAGAACTAATACTGGAATTCAGCAAAGTTGCAGGATACAAAATCAACACACAGAATTCTGTAGCTTTCCTATACACTAACAATGAACTAATAGAAAGAGAAATCAGGAAAACAATACCATTCACAATAGCATCAAAAATAATAAAATACCTAGGAATAAACCTAACCAAGGAAGTGAAAGACCTATACCCTGAAAACTACAAGACATTCTTAAGAGAAATTAAAGAGGTTACTAACAAATGGAAACTCATCCCACGCTCCTGGCTAGGAAGAATTAATATCGTCAAAATGGCCATCCTGCCCCAAGCAATATACAGATTCGATGCAATCCCTATCAAATTACCAACAGCATTCTTCAATGAACTGGAACAAATATTTCATAAACTCATATGGAACCGTCAAAGATCCTGAATAGCTAAAGCAATCCTGAGAAGGAAGAATAAAGTGGGGGGGGATCTCACTCCCCAACTTCAAGCTCTACTACAAAGCCACAGTAATCAAGATAATTTGGTACTGCCACAAGAACAGAGCCACAGACCAGTGGAACAGAATAGAGACTCCAGACATTAACCCAAACATATATGGCCAATTAATATAGGATAAAGAACCCATGGACATACAATGGGGAAATGACAGTCTCTTCAACAGATGTTGCTGGCAAAACTGGACAACTACATGTAAGAGAATGAAACTGGATCACTGTCTAGCCCCATACACAAAAGTAAACTCCAAATGGATCAAAGACCTGAATGTAAGTCATGAAACCATAAAACTCTTAGAAAAAAACGTAGGCAAAAATATCATGGACATAAACATGAGTGACTTCTTCATGAACATATCTCCCCGGGCAAGGGAAACAAAGGCAAAAATGAACAAGTGGGACTATATCAAGCTAAAAAGCTTCTGTACAGCAAAGGACACCATCAATAGAACAAAAAGGTATCCTACAGTATAGGAGAACATATTCCTAAATGACAGATCTAATAAAGGATTGACATCCAAAATATATAAAGAGCTCACATGCCTCAACAAACAAAAAGCAAATAATCCAATTAAAAAATGGGCAGAGGAGCTGAATAGACAGTTCTCTAAAGAAGAAATCCAGATGGCCAACAGGCACATGAAAAGATGCTCCACATCGCTAATCATCAGAGAAATGCAAATTAAAACCACAATGAGATATCACCTCACACCAGTAAGGATCACCATCATCGAAATGACAAACAACAACAAATGTTGGCAAGGTTGTGGAGAAAGGGGAACCCTCCTACACTGCTGGTGGGAATGTAAACTTGTTCAACCATTGTGGAAAGCAATATGGAGGTTCCTCAGAATGCTCAAAATAGAAATACCATTTGACCCAGGAATTCCACTTCTAGGAATTTACCCTAAGAATGCAGCACTCCAGTTTGGAAAAGACAGATGCACCCCTTTGTTTATCGCTGCACTGTTTACAATAGCCAAGATATGGAAGCAATCTAAATGTCCATCAGTATATGAATGGATAAAGAAGAGATGGTACATATACACAATGGAATATTACTCAGCCATAAGAAAAAAAGAGATCTTACCATTCGCAACAACATGGATGGAGCTAGAGGGTATTATGCTCCATGAAATAAGCCAGGTGGAGAAAGACAAGCACCAAATGATTTCACTCATATGTGGAGTATAAGAACAAAGGAAAACTGAAGGAACAAAACAGCAGCAGAATCACAGAACCCAAGAATGGACTAACAGTTACCACAGGGAAAGGGATTGGGGAGGATGGGTGGGAAGGGAGGGATAAGGGCAGGGAAAAAGAAAGAGGGCGTTACGATTAGCATGTATAGTGCGTGGGGGTCACAGGGAGGGCTGCGCAACACAGAGAAGACTAGTGATTTTACAGCATCTTACTACGCAGATGGACAGTGACTGTGAAGACGTATGTGGGGGGGACTTGGTGAAGGGTGGAACCTAGTAAACATAATGTTCTCTCTGTAATTGTAGATTAATGATACCAAAAAAATGTGGTATGCATTAAATATGTAAAACAAGATCATAGACATTTACATAGTTATTTTCCAATCTGCAGTCCATGTGCTGACAAAATGAATAGATATGGGTCTGTATTTAATAAGAGAGTCATTATATTACTATTAAGTCATGATCACTGGCTTATTCTATTAATAGCAATGCTAACCCAGTGCTCCCACTATCCATACCTGTAAATTCTCATATTTTAAATTAATTTTCTATCCTTTGCCCTTAAATACTATTTGCCCTTAAATACTATTATACTATATGCTGTAAAAGTGAACATTTGTGTCCCCCAAACTTTTTATGATGAAACCTAATCCCCAATATGATGTCATTTGGAGGTGAGGTATGTGGTAGGTGATTAGGTCATGAGGGTAGAGCCTTCGTGAATGGGATTAGTGTTCTCATAAACAAGGTCCCAGAGAGTTTTCCTGTCCTTTCCATCATGTCAGGACACAATGATAAGATTGCTGCCTATAAATCAAGAAAGAGGGCCAAACCAGACACCAAAAATGCTAGCACCTTGATCTTGTATATCCCAGCCTACAAAATTGTGAGAAATAAAGTTGTGTTGTTGATTAGCAGTCTAGTCTGTGGCATTTTTTAAAAGCAGCCCAAACAAACTAAGACACTATAAACCACTAATCATTTAAATGTTTCTCAATTTTTAAATTACAAGGCAAGAAATAAGATTTCTTTCAGTTGCACTCATTGTTAAACTTTCAAGTGTACAAATTTGTTAATATCGTAAGATACCTCTCTAATTTTGGCTTCTCCATTTTCAGCATTTTTATTGTTGTATTCTTCTGTAACAACTTCTTGCTTGGTTTCAGCTATTGTTTTGGCACTTGTATCTGTGTTTTTTTCCATTGTATCATTTTTTATCTTCATTTTCTATTCAGCAACACAGAATTAAAAAATAAATATATAATTTAACTGGTGCATTGATTAAATGGCCCAAGTTATTTCACCAACTGTTGTAATAATTTATGGGAAACCCTTAAGATACCAATATAAATTTAATATCAATAAAATTATCACTTGGCACTTTCAGTTTCATTGTAAACCTGAAGTGCCATTAAAAATGAATAATATTCCTCTGATATAAATCAAACAAATTTTCTTTTAAATGAGAAGTAACAAGTTAGAATGCTGACCAGTGGCTGCTCAGGGCTAATTGCCAGCACCAGTTAGGCTTTGATAAATTAATTCTGACTAGAGTTTTACTAGAAGGGGACAATTTATCTCTGTTATGTCTAATAATTAGCAATAAGGTTTTGTTGCCTGCAAATCCTCCAATGGTAATAATTAAGAGAAATACTATATTAGTGAGAGTATCAATTCAGATAGATTTGAAAGAGGTCACCTGGAAACATAGGAGATTCAGTCTTTGTATCTATAAGTTTTGGAATGACTTGAATCATGACTGCTTTACCAAGAAAGCTTTTTGCCCAAGTATGTATGTAGTAGAAAGAGTATGGGTTAAGGGGCCAGAAAATCTGTGTTTGAATTCTGGATCTGCTATTTAATTGATGTGATCATGAGCAAAAGTATAAATCACTTTGAGCGTGTTTTTTCCTACTTAAAACAGAGCAATACCACCTAACTCATAGAGATGTTATAAGGAGCAAATGATACAATGTATGTGAACTTGCTTTAGAAAATAAAATGCAATATAGAAACTGAAACACAAGGAAGGTATTTTAAAGTTCATGGTTATATAGCATTTGTTTTATTCTAGCACTATCTTCTGTTGTTAATGGAAATAAAGTGTTTGTTATTTTAAAAAACTATAAATTGAATACCTAATTTTATAGAATAGTGATCTTGAAATACAAAATGGAGAAAAAATTAAAAGAAACTTTATTTTCTGTTGTTATTATTATTTCTAAAACTTCACATGCTCTAATTTTAGCAATACCTTTTAATCATGGATTCCAAAGTATTTTACAAATGTGACCATAATTTGTAGCTTCTTCAACTACAAAATGATGGGATTAGATGACCTTTAAAGTTCCTCCTAGCTTTAACCTTTCATAATTTTAAGAATCCAACCCATCATTAAAACATCAATCATACCTCAATAAAGCAGTTCAAAATAAATAAAATTGTGTTATTTTCACACACATTTACACATGTATAAATAAACATAAATATAGGGAGAAAAAGTGAACTTAATACTGAAATTATTTCTATTTCTAATGCCTTTAACCACAACATCAGAACATACAATTCTATATGAAATAGTATCCATTTAAAAATAATGTATGTGAAAGCACTTTTCAAACTGCAAAGTATTTTCAAATGTTAGTTACTACTCTTCTTACAAAACATTACTTTGGTTTCTACAGTTTACACCTTTTGTTTTCCCAGGAATATCACTATTGTGATTGTATGATGTCAAAGGCATATACATTTTATGGGTCCATCCAACTAAAATTTTGTTTTGTCTCATCCTAATGAAAATGCCAAAACACAGTGGACAATCACAGAATATGAACAAATAATATTCCCTACTGAAAGGGTTTACATATACCATACAGTAAAATGTAATATACTATTAAATGAGCCGAAAATTTGAGGAAAGTGGACATTTCCCAAAAGCTTGTTTCTGAAGAAAATCAATTTTTTCTCAATATTGCATGTTGAATATTTACCCTTGGAGTTGATGATCTTTTGGGCTTCAACTCTGGTATAACAGGCACAGGCATCTGCATCAAAAAACGCAAGTTAATGGTATGGGGAGAAAAGTAAGAAATCATAATTGAAGAAAGATAGCTAACAATGAAATTCAATCTCTTAATTAAAATAAATGAGTATAGTTCAAACTAAAAAAAAAATTTCCTTGGTGTGAAAGTTTTTTCTTAAAACATGAAAAACAAATCTTGTATTAAATAACTACTATTGTCCGTGATTCCCTGAATTTTAAAATTACGTTTTACACTACACAGGCAACTTTTTAAAGACTACTTACAGAAGACAGTCTGGCTGATCTTCTCTTTGGCTATAAATAAAAAAAAATCAGTTAAGAGAATTATGGATACCCAAAACTAGAATTATTTATATTGTGAAAATATTTAGTGTAACACTACATAAATATTATCATTAAATAAGTGTGAACTCGATTAGAAGACATTGTAGTAGAAATATGTATTGATTTTTTCCTCCTCTGGACCCTTCACACAGCTAAGGAAAAAAATCCCAGATTAAACTTCAATTGCTAGGCTAAATGAACTCAATGGCTTGTAACAAGGAGCATACTTAGAAATGAAAATATAGCTCTTTCTTGAATACCAACAAAACAATTATTTTGCTTAAAATGAAGCTCTCTCCAGGTATTAACAAGCACAATAGGGTCCTAAATTCCAAGAAATTTGGAGTTTTCAATGACTACTATATTTCTGAGAGAGCTCAACTGGCATACCATATTGATACTCATATAGTACAAATGTAATAACCAGCATATATTTTTTAGCTGCTTATGTGTCTCAAATTCATAAAACGAGTGGATTTTTTTCGGACAGATTCTAAAACTAAAGAAACTCACCTCCTGCCTCATTTCACCTTGACCTGCAGCCTACACAGAGGAGAAAACCACACAGAAAAATAAGGTCATCGATATAAACACACAGATGAGAAAATATTGCCCACGGATTACAGCTGCAATATAAACCGTTCATGACTTTTTCCAGTTTTTCCGCTCAAATAGCCATATGTTATTTCCTAGTACCATGCTACATACTGATGTTTCCAAACGTGCAAAAGTGCAGCAAGATGCAAATGCATTCTTGAGACAAGTTTGACTAATAGTCAATTTCATCCTTTTGTGTAAATTGCATCTGCTAAACACAAACCTTTTAAATTTTAAAATCCACCTGCTATAGCCAGTGCTAAAGCCAAAACAGTGTGGGGGCCCGCAAAATGAAGACGGAGCTTCATGCATTCCACTGTTTTACGTTATGTTTGATATACAGTTGTATTTACCTGACCCTATCCAACTGACTCTGGACTAGTCTCCCCTCCTAGTTCTGTATACAAGAACTACAATCACCACAATGCTTTGCTGCTGGTTGTGGGGAACCTCTTTGTTACAACGTCAATGCATTTTTCCGAGGAGCCGGCCGCGGATTTTAAAACTTCGCGCTACTACCTGCTACAAGGTTGCTGTCAGCTCTGTGAAATAGCAAGACCCACTGCAGAAGCCTAGGAAGCCCAGCAGCGGGAATCTCAGGAAGGGGGATGGTGATTAGAAACCATTGCTTTCCATATTTGAGTAGCGCTTTAGCCTGGGAAGCATGAAGCTATTGTACGATTCATACTCACAGCCCCAGGGTACCGAGGAATTTCGGTTTTATTCCTGTGTTCTAGAAATCGGGAAGGCGGATGGATAAATAGGATAATACCAAAACAATCATAATGCCTTACATTAGCACAGTGTTTAACAATTTTATCAAACATTGAAATAGCGTTCTACTTCACTTCTAAGGGACCTCTCAAAAAACACACAAACACTGAGCACGAATTTATTTTCCGTTCAAGGGAGGAGCCACGAATTTTGAAGTGAGGGTTTGCAGAAGACCTGTAGCCCTTGAATAGCTCAGATCAACTCTGCATGTCTAAGGTGAACAAATCCATGCTAACCCAACATTAGCAATCATACAGTTTATCGAACGCAATTGTTTTATCGTCTTTCCACCTTTAGACAGATAGCTTGCAGAGCCCCAGATAGCTCAGCCCCAAAGTTGTTAATTACAGGGTTGAATATCTCCCTTCTCTAGGACAGTCTAAAGTCTGCGCCGCCTAATGGCACAGGATTACCATTGCATAGCCATCTGGCCTGACAAGTGGAGGAGGGAAGGGAAAAAAAGGAAAGAGACAACGGGAAGAACAAAGGCAAATACAGGAGAAAGCCATGGCTTTCGTTCTCCCAAAAGGGACGATTCCCAGATAAAAGCAGGAGGCTGATGAGGAAACTGATGCCTGGAAGTGTGGCTGGGAAAAATGTTCTCCAATAGGGTAAGCGGAGAAAGGGGGTGGGGTAGGAAGCGACATCACAGCGCTATGACTGTTCGTAATTCAGCGTGGAGACACCCTTCAAACGACTCTTTCCCTTACACAAAACAAGCCAAAAGTGAACTATTAGTTGCATGCGAGACCACCCTAAACCTTACACCGACTGTTCTTTGCCCTCCCCTCCCCTTTCATTCAGTACATCACAAAATCGACCTAAAAGCCAGAATGCTTTTGAAAAATCTCTGCTGATTAGGAAATACGTATTTCAGTCGCTAATCCCCTCTTCTATCTTCCCATTTCACTTACCTTTCTTTTGGGCATTGTTGCAGCTCTCTATAGGAGATCTCAGCAATCAGTAGAAAAAAAAAGCCGAAAGCAGTCTCTGCCCGACAGCTCAGAGAGCAGCTGAGTTTTCAATGAACTAATTGCAGCACGACCTGTACTCCTTTCCAAAAAAAAAAAACCCTCGTTATTGGCACCATTAAATACACCAAGATGCAACCACCAAACTACATGAATGGTTAGCACGAGTGGGAGCCCAAGTGGAGCGTCAGACTGTCAGGCCAATAAGAGAAGTGAACCAGCCCAGGGGCGTGGCCCACGGACTCGCCAGAAGCTCTAGTACGCTCGCTATTCCTACCGCTGGTGGGGTGGAGGAGCCCGAGAACTTAGTAGACACAAAGTACTGAAGCATATGAACGGCGGGAAAGCAGGAGTTGCCTTGATCGGTTTTTTTTCTCTTTTATGTTGTAATGACAAGTGAAAGTCACTGCAGATCCCTTCTCCACAGCCTCAAAAATTCCACTTTTCTTCCTTGGGAGAAAATGCTTTTGAGACTGGGCTGAGTCTAGGCTCCAGTCTTTACATTCTACCTGTGGCAGGAGGATGGAGATGAACTGAGGGGAGCATTTATTCAGAAAATAGAAAAGAGTGAAGCTGTTTCTCTGGTTGTGAGAACTTCCCACCAAAGTAGAGTTGTGGTCCTGGTAGGAGGACGGTGCCAAAATGGCACATCTCCCGCAGGTGCAGAGTGGCAACAAAACTGATCGCTTAAAGAGCAGGAGGTGCCTGAAGGTAGGGACACCTTATAAATACCGTTATCCCACCTTGGTAGGAGTCCACCAAGAATTCACTGGGACCTCCCGTGAAGTTTGTAATAGCAGAGGTCAATCCAGAAGAAAAGTGCTAATACACTGGATTTTGAATGCAAAGGTGGCATATAGTGAAGGGGTTCTGGAAGGTGTCACACAACAAAGTGCTTAGGAATCAGAGCCTGGACTAGGATAAAGCAATTAGGCACTCGCTTCCGGCACAAAGTCTAAGGATTTGTGAAAACTCAGGATATCAGGGTGAGGCAACTGAGGTGAGTCATCCAAGTGCAGGATGGGATCCTGTCTCTATTTAAAATTTTGATTTTTTGTTCATCATGGACTTTCTTACATTAATTTAGATCTTTAAGATGGTGCATTAAATATTTACCTTCATTGCCCAGTTTTGGGGTGGTCCCTTATATCTTGTGCCTTAGGAGAGTGCCTCCTTAGCCTTGCTGTAGTCCTAGCCATCTTTAGGTGGCTTTCTACTCTAAAAGTGGTTCCTATCTGCCTTCTAAAGTTAGTCCTTGAGACCTACAGGTTGTGAGAGTGGGGGTGGGAATTTGGTGAATAAGGTACATGAAGATAATATGTGTAGAATGTAGTATCCAGGTCCCCACAGCCCTTTCTCAGAGTGCCCTGCTTTGGTTGTTGTATCAGCTAATTGGGTTTAAAAATGCTCCAACAGCCCAAATCCCTATTCTGGAAGGTTAGTCAAAAAAGGAAATTAACCCTTGAACTGTTACTTAAAGAAAGAATTCCACTTGTGTTCATGTGGATTAAAAATTGGAATCATCAATTTAAAAAATATTCATAGCTACTACAAAATGCCAACCCATCCCTTAAAACTAAGATACAGCCTTACAGAAGAACCCATCATTTAAATTTTTGGCCATTCTTCCTTAGCACCAACAGTGTGGAATTAAACCAATCAGGTAGTATAAGACAGTTTGGAGCTCAGTTTCTCTCCTCCAACCTCATATTGCATTCTGATTCAAATACATAAATCAAAAAGACTTTTAAATTGCTTCATTTGCCCATAGTTTTTGGGATCACCCCTAGATGCTCTGGATGTCTCTTT
Organism: Manis pentadactyla; assembly: GCF_030020395.1. Lineage (NCBI taxonomy): Eukaryota > Metazoa > Chordata > Mammalia > Pholidota > Manidae > Manis > Manis pentadactyla. The sequence continues at coordinate 73,136,150 of NC_080038.1, forward strand.
TTATGCTTATGTGAAAGCATTATTGGGTGAGCCTAGGTGTGTTTCAATCATTTTATTTTCCAAGAGTTAGCAGGTAAGCAAGCATGAAAATTGGGTTCAATATAAGGATTGTCTCATAAGGATAAGGAGACACATGAAGGGAATGAAAAATGTATCAACAATGGAACACATTCATTCAACAAATTTGTATTTAACATTATTTTGTGAGTTGGATTTTGTTTTTGTAGACTAGCCTATGAAAATGCAAATCCCTGTGGCTTGCAAGGTTGCATTGCATGATTTCTGCCCTTAAATATTTTTATAAGTTTGTAAGATAGAACAAACAGATGCATACATATTTATAAATAAAGTTGACTTGTATCATATGAGTACTGCAATCTAAGTTCAATAGTAAAACAGAAAGGAACTATCTTTTAGGACTGAGATCACTGAAGAAGGCTTTTGTTGAAGAGGTGGTATTTGGCTTGGTTCTGAACTGTTGAGTAGACTGTTACATTAAAGCAAATGCAGTGAAGGAAAGTTTGTACTTGTTCAGAGAACAGAATGCCAAGTAGATTGAAACAAATGATCATGAAGAGGTAAGGCTTAGTTTGGAGGCAAAGCAAACTATGCAGGTCAGTGGACTCTAAGATCTAAGTTTGTCAGCAATTTTATTTTGGGGTCAGTTTTTCTTCCTTGCAGTCTAACATGTTGCAACTGTGATTTATGTCTTAACAGATTGAAAAAACTATTCAGATATGCATAAGAAAATGTTCCAAGTGTGAAACATTTCTCTAATTCCTGGTCTCCCCACTTCCCATATTCTTCTTTCCAACCATTAACCAGGATAGTTTTTTGTACAAACCAACCTGCCTTAGGATCATTGTCTTCACTATATTACTACTTCTGACTGCAGCCTCATTCTCTTGTATCTTCGCCTATTGAATGTCTACCAAACTGTTCAGACCCAAGTCAAATATCACCTTTTGACAAAAACTTTCTCCAATCATTTCAGCCCTAAAAGTTAGATCCTGCCTTCTTGTTGTACTATAAATTTAGACTGTACCAGTCATATGACACAAGCAAGCTCATTATTTTCCACTTTCTCAACCACTCAGTCCTCCAATTTCACATTGATTTAAAATTTTATATACTTATTTCCCCTTGCTTAAATATTTCCTCAGCACATCACATTCTACATACCTTCTACAGAATTTACTAACTTTAAAAACTACTTTTCTAAATTGATGTTATTCCTTAAGTTTTTATTTTTGTATAATTGTCAAAGTGAGACTCTTTCTTGGCTCATTTTTTTCCCCAAATTACATGGGCTTATTTCTCTTTTTAAATTACTTATTAATGACTATAAAGGTCATTTGTCAGACAATTCTACTCAGGACCCTTTAATTTTCCCTGGGGTATTAAGTATGTCTACTACCAGTCTCAAAATTTACAAGAGCTATAATATGTTCATTTAGTATGCATTGGGAAATGATACAGGAAAATACATATAGAGAAAAACAACATTAAAATGTTTGAGGCAGACAATCCAAAGAAAATATTAAGATTATGTGTTTGTGAGAAAAAGGATGCTAAGTATTTAAGATAAAAAGAAGTCTTCAAATATTCTGCATATTCACAGTTTAAAATAGTACATATGATGCATAATTAAAAGTATTTCTATATACACTGCTTTGCCTGCAATGGGATTTCAAAAGAAACTGATTGACTAGTAATAAATATTTTCCTTGCCCTATTAAATTATCTTTAATTTTGGCCTCATCCATTATTTTTCCCATTATATTTACAAAAAATTTTTTAAAAATCAGAGAACTGCCTACTATTGTTAGCAAATAATAATGCAAGACTTCTAGCATATAATTAAATTACTGTGTTTTAAATATATTATTGGTTGGTATACTCTGAGGGCAAAGCAAATGATAAGTCTACAATGAGCCAAATAATTCACTTGCACTTATTTTTAAGCTTTAAGATTGATCTGAGAAATATGCTTAGATTGATGACAGCATTTAACTGAGACTCTGGAAAAGTGTAATCCTGAAGAACCAAAGCATCACATATCCTATGTTTATTCACAGCAGGCCTAAGACTAATAATATACTGAATTAATGAGTGGTCCCTGCTATAAAGGATCTAGAAAGTATATTTCCAAAGGTAAAAATAAATGGGGCTGTTTTTCAGAGGAAGAAGGAATATAATACAATTTTATGTTTTTAATTGAGAAATTTCTACCTACTTTTAAAGTAATAATTTGAAAGGATCTTGTTTTTAGGTTCTCAGACCTTAAAGCTTAGAGGGAACTATTATAGATTTTCTAGTTCAATGTCATTGGAATACAGATGAACAAAATCAAGCGCAGAGAGTTTAAATGACTCATCCAAGATCATCTATTAAATGTGTAGTGTTTTTTTTTCTCATTTTTATACTATAAAATTATTTTTGGTTGTGATATTAGTAATTACACAACTTGTGCAGAAATGTTAGTGACAACATGGAATATTTGTTAAATTGAAATTCCATTCAATTCCAGTGACTTCAGAACTCAAGAAGAAATTCTGGCCATCAGCCCACTTCAGGTATTTTTTAATGCTTATTCACTGGATCCTTCATTCTCCTATGATCTTAAACTTGAATTCTCTAGTCAGTTTTCAACTACCTCAAGAAAATAGAAAACTTGGGGGAAAAAATTCTATTTTACCTTTTCTTTTTTCTTTCTTTTTGGTCTAAGGTAATTTCAATGACTGTAGGTTTTTAACTTAGAACTTGTCAAATACTTGCCCATGTTTTTCTCTTTCGCCAGCAGACAAGCTTTCAAATAAAAATGCAGGTGAGCTTTCTCATTAGCTAAAAAGTTTTTTGAAAATTTCCAGCTCCCAGTAAGTGTCCTCATTTACTTGAAGAGTTTCAAAGTTCTTCACTTTAGCTATAAAGACTTTTGGTTCCCTTAAATTTACTAAATTCTACCTATTGAACTTAATTTGTGTTTTGGTATTGTTTTAACTATGTTTTCCATGAAATATGACTTAACATCTCAAAAGTTTTCAGTACTTTACCATCAGCCTTATCTTATAGAAGCATAGATATTATCAATTCGTAGCTTATAAACTACTAAGATGTAGCTTGGGACACTTCTACAAGTTGTATGAATATTATGGTACACCAAGACAATAGCATCTGTAGTTTAAAATAATTATATTTTGGCTTCTTATATTTTAATTTACCTTAATGTTCCACACTTCTATTTCCTTAGAAATTTCACTAATGCTGGTTACCCTCATAAAAAACATTATTAAAAATTTGATAAATGCCCCATGCTGCCCACGTGAAACTAGAGCCTACTTTCTAGAAAAATAGATAAGTGTTTTGGTATTGTCCAACTGTCCATTAATGACGACTGATTAGAAACAATCACCCTTTACTGAGAATGTAGTTATGACCTGTCAAATAAAAATATGTATTTCAGTAAACTGATACCATTTTAACCAGAGGCTAAAGTTAAATTCAGATTTAGAAGATGCATGTAGACAAATGATTCTTAACTTAAAATCATACTAGGGTTTTTGTCCCCCTTTTACTATTTTTGGCCTTCATCCACTTTCTTAGAACCTTTCATATCAGATGTTTTATATTAAGCACCATATAACCCTCTAAGTTGTTTTATTTTATTGTAAATCACTTGAAACACAGGGGCCATCACCTGAAGCTTGCTTTAATTTAGACATATATGAAGTGTGAAAACATAAATTTAAAACTTCAGTTAGTGTAATTTCAAAACTATAGTTTTCTTTGTTCTTCAAACTGTAGATCTGAATGCTCTGATAAAGCAGTAGAACTCAGGTAGATTTTGTTTTGGGAAATTGGCAATCTATGCTATTGTTATCATTAACTATGTATTCCTTCAAGTGGACAAATGAATGAACAGCTGTACCACAAGGGTGGTAAGTGTGAAAATAACTTTACTGTGTACCAAAAGAGTACATGGAGGAAGAGAGGAAAGAAGGTCCTCTGGAGAAGAATCATTAAGAAATAATTTAAGAGTCATTTTGGGGGGATCATTTTTGTCAAAATATTTTTTGTGAAATATGCGCACCAAATAGTTTACTTGTTGAAATATATATTAGTCTATTTCACATATGGATTCATTGCTGCTTCAAATTGAAGGGAAAATAGATTTGCTCCTTCAGTCTCTTTTTGTTGTTATGTTCTAGTTCACTTCAAAGCTTACTTTTTTTTGGTGAGATTAATTGCCATTCAGTACTTAATTTCCTTTGGATAAGGCCCATACTGGAGATTTTTATAAAGTAATAAGAAATCATGAGAGAATACAATGAAAAATGATATGGTAACAAACTTGATAACCTACAAGAAATGGACAACTTTCTAGAAAAATACAACCTCCCAAGGTTGATCCAGACGAGGAAGAAACAGAAAATCTGAAGAGACCAATAACCAGCAAAGAAATTGAACTAGTAATCAAAAAACTACCTAAGAAGAAAACTCCTGGAGAAGATGGTTTTACTGCTGAATTTTATCAAACATTTAGTGAAGACCTAATACCCATCCTCCTTAAAGTTTTCCAAAAAGTAGAAGAGGAGGGAATACTCCCAAACTCATTCTATGAGGCCAACATCACTCTAATACCAAAACCAGGCAAAGATACCACAGAAAGAGAAAATTACAGACCAATATCCCTGATGAACATACATGCAAAAATACACAACAAAATATTAGCAAACCGAATTCAAAACTACATCAAAAAGATCATCCATCATGATCAAGTGGGATTCATCCCAGGGATGCAAGGATGGTACAACATTCAAAAATCCATCAAGATCATCCACTACATAAACAAAAAGAAGGACAGAAACCACATGATCATCTCCATGGATAATGAAAAAGCATTTGAAAAAATTCAACATCCATTCATGATAAAAACTCTCAACAAAATGGGTATAGAGGGCAAGTACTTCAACATAATAAAGGCCATATATGACAAACCCACAACCAACATTATACTTAACAGCAAGAAGCTGAAAGCTATTCCTTTAAGATCGGGAACAAGACAAGTATGCCCACTCCCCCCATTTTTATTCAACACAGTTCTTGAGGACCAAGCCATGACAATCAGACAACACAAAGAAATAAAAGGCATCCAGATAAGCAAGGAAAAAGTTAAACTGTCCCTGTTTGCATATGACATGATATTGCACATAAAAAACCCTAAAGACTCCACTCCAAAACTGCTATATCTAATATATGAATTCAGCAAAGTTGCAGGATACAAAATTCATACCCAGAAATATGTTGCATTTCTATACACTAATGAAGAACTAGCAAAAAGAGAAATCAGGAAAACAATTCCATTCACAATTGCATCAAAAAGAATAAAATACCTAGGAATAAACCTAACCAAGGAAGTGAAAGACCTTTACCTTGAAAACTATAAGACACTCTTAAGAGAAATTAAATAGGGCACTAATAAATGGAAATTCATCTCTTGCTCTTGGCTAGGAAGAATTAATATTGTCAAAATGGCCATCGTGCCTAAAACAATCTACAGATTCAATGCAATCCCTCTCAAACTACCTACAGCATTCTTCAATGAACTAGAGCAAATAGTTCTAAAATTCACACGGAATGACAAAAGACCCCGAATAGCCAAAGCAATCCTGAAAAGGAAGAATAAATCAGGGGGTATTATGCTAACTGACTGCAAGCACTACTACAAAGCCACAGTAATCAAGACAATTTGGTACTGGCACAAGAACAGACCCATAGACCAGTAGAACAGAATAGAGAGTGCAGACATTAACCCAAACACATATGGTCAATTAATATACAATAAAGGAGCCATGGATATACATGGGGAAATGACAGCCTCTTCAACACCTTGTGTTGGCAAAACTGGACAGCTACATGTAAGAGAATGAAACAGGATTATTGTTTAACCACATACACAAAAGTAACCTCAAAATGGATCAAAGACCTGAATGTAAGTCATGAAATCATAAAACTCTTAGAAAAAATATAGGCAAAAATCTCTTGGACATAAACATGAGCAACTTCTTCATGAACATAACTCCCTGGACATGGGAAACAAAAGCAAAAATGAACAAGTGGGATATATCAAACTAAAAAGCTTCTGCACAGCAAAGGATACCATCAGTAGAACAAAAAGACATCCTACAGTATGGGAGAATATATTCATAAATGATATATCTGATAAGGCGTTGACATCCAAATTATATAAAGAGCTCATGCACCTCAACAAACAAAAAGCAAATAAGCCAATTAAAAAAATGGGCAGAGTTGCTGAATAGACACTTCTGCAAAGAAGAAATTCAGATGGCCAACAGGCACATGAAAAGATGCTCCACATCTCTAATCATCAGAGAAATGCAAATTAAAACCACAATGAGATATCACATCACACCAGTTAGGATGGCCAACATTCAAAAGACAAACAACAACAAATTTTGGCGAGGTTGTGGAGAAAGGGGAACCCTCCTACACTGCTGGTGGGAATGTAAATTAGTTCAACAATTGTGGAAAGCAGTGTTGAGGTTCCTCATTAAACTCAAAATAGAAATACCATTTGACCCAGAAATTCCACTCATAGGAATTTACCCTAAGAATGCAGCAGCCCAGTTTGAAAAAGACAGATGCACCCCTATGTTTATCATGGCACTATTTACAATAGGCAAGAAATGGAAGCAATTGAAGTGTCCATCAGTAGATGAGTGGATAAAGAAGGTGTGGTACATATACACAATGGAATATTCAGCTATAAGAAGAAAACAAATCCTACCATTTGTAACAGCATGGATGGAGCTAGAGGGTATAAGAGAAATAAGCCAGGCAGAGAAACACAAGTATCAAATGATTTCACTTATCTGTGGAGTATAACAACTAAGCAAAACTGAAGGAACAAAACAGCAGCAGACTCACAGAACCCAAGAATGGACTATGGACTAACAGTTACCAAAGGGAAAGGGACTGGGGAGGGTGGGTGAGAAGGAAGGGATAAGGGGGAAAATGGGGCATTACTATTAGCACACATAATGTAGTAGTGGGGCACGGGGAAGGCTGTACATCACAGAGAAGACAAGTAGTGATTCTATCGCATCTTACTATGCTGATGGACAGTGACTATAACGGGGTATGTGCGGGGAACTTGATAATGGGGGGAGTCTACTAACCATAATGTTGTTTAAGTAATTGTACATTAATGATATCAAAATTAAAAAAGTAATGAGACATGCTGTGTGAGTTTCAAAACTGTTCTGTGAAAAATATTATTTGTGTAACTCTTGAAAACAGAGACATTATTTTGTGAGTTTATGCTTTTGCCCATTAAATATGGTACCCTGTTATATTTAGTAATCTTAATTTCATCTTCAAAATAACTGGCAGGATAATTTCTTTATATATGAATTTGTATTCTGTTTCCATTTAAAGAAGTTAGTCAAATCTTTGTGTTTCTTCCTCTCAATCAGTTGCTGATAGCTATGCTTTAAGAACTATACTGGCTAGGTTCTTGGAATTTGTGGAACTCGTTTATCAAAGAGAGGAAGGGGTCCTAAAGAGCAGAAGAGAGGTTAAGAGCCATACTGAAGGAGACTCTAAACTTTCCTCAAGGCAGAGGGGATGATGGGTGAAGGGATGGTGAAACCAGTGTAGCTATTTGCACATTGTGTCCCAGATTAAAACATTACTGTGGGATGCCAAATTAGATAGTAGGAATACTTTAAGAAGGGTATTTCTGATAATGACTGGAACAAATATACCTCAGCAACAAGTAGCAAGAATCAGCAGTGGAGAGCAGCAACACTTTACACTCTCACCAACACAGAACCATGCCCATCACTCTTACCATAAACAGCATTTAGAATCTTAACATGTATTAATTTTTACCAATTGCATAGGTTAAAATATCTTCTCTTGATTTGTATGTCTATTTATGAGTGAAGTTGAACATCTTTTTATATGTTTGATGGTCATTTGTATTTTTTTCCTGTGAATTATTTGACCATATCCTTTAATTTTTTTTATTGTTCTTGGTCATCTTTTGAGCTTTTTATACTAGCATGTTTTCCAGATAGAAGATTTACATTTTTATGTGTCTTATCACTTTTTTGAATGACTTCTTAGTTGTTTTGTCTTTTAAAAGAACTTCCCCATTCCAAATTCATAAACACATCCATTCACACTTCTTTCTAGAAATTACATAGTTTCACTTTTTATAGTTAAATATTTGATCAGTCCTCTGAACTATTTTTTTGAGGAGTGAGTGAGAATACAGCTTTAGTTTTTTTCTAAAATACGAGTCAGTTGTCTCAGCATAGAATTTGTCATGTATAATTGAGGAAATTGAAGCCTAGAGCAGTGAAGCAGCTCACTTAAGATTTCTAAGTAAATTATTTGTGTAGCTGAGAATAGAAGTTTTCTAACAAAGTACACTGACTCATTGTCACCTCCTCTAGTTAATTAAGTACTTTCCTAGCTTGACAGTATTGTGACTTAGTCTAACCCAGCAGAAATTGGATGAAACAGCTTTTTAATTATAAACAATTATCTGCTTGCCACCAGGAAAGTGTGAATTAGAAAATGATTTATTTCCTTGTATAAGGAAGATCTATACCAGGAACTTCAGGGAGAAAGAACAGCTGTGCTTTAGACTGGTGCTTGGTGTAAGCTGGGAAGGTAATGATCACAATGCTATCATGAGAAGGGCTGGGATGGGAATGCAAGTGAGGTAAGAAAGGAAAATGGATTTCTTTATATTTTTCTCTTGGGTCAGACTTTCACAGTCATTTCTTGGAGATTACTAATAAAATATTCCCTAGTTTTCCAGATTAAATTAATAATAACAGCTGCCTTTTGTTGAATGCCTACTATGTATCAGGCTTTACATGAGTTGGGCTTTATATGAATTATGTCTGGTCCTCAGTTTACAGATGATTCAATTAGTAATTGTTGAGCAAGAATTCAAAATCAGGTGGTTTGCACTCCAGTGTCTGTGCTTTTTTAATTGCATTTCAGTTCTTTCAACCTTCATTTTATCCAGTAGTTCTGCTTTTAAATGTTAGCTCAGAAATCCATCATCATAAGGAAACTTCATGTAAGAAAAGAAAATTGCTAATTTAATTAATTATATAGAGAATTAATTATGTTTGGTTTCCTGTCTTGTAGTTTTAGATTTTCACTTCTCCCTGGGATACAGTGCCATTTTGCCTCTAACTGTGAAATAGCTACTAGATCAATGCTAGTAAAATGTAATTATACAGAGCACAGCTGTAATTCACATTCATTCATTCCACAAATACTCATTGAGCATACGGCCAGCCATTGCATTAGGTACTGAGGATACAAAGATTTGACTCTGGTTCTTGACGAGCTCACAATATAGTATAGAAATGCATGTGCCTACAAAAATTACAATGTAATCTGAGATGTGATAAATGAGATATATGCAAAATAATATGAGAATCAGAGAATCTAGCACTGAAAGTGAAGAAGTCACAGAAGGCCCTACTAAGGAGGTGAAGAGAAATGAGCATTCCAAGTAAAAAATTACTAATAATTCTCTATATTTTTATTTATCCTAAAGAAGTAACATTTGTAAAAATACTACTTGTGCTAATTATTTATTGTAATACACATAAAAACAAATACATAACTATTCGAATTCCTGCCAATGTATCCCCACAAATTATCTTGTGGTCCACATATGGTAGTGTGTCCACACTTTGAGAAGCATTTCCCTATTAACAAGCACTAGCATTGTTCTCAGGGCTCAGTGCAGCTACCTGGGTTTTTTTATATGACAATTCAATGACCATTTATGCTGTCTATTTCTCAAGCAGTGATGACTGGGTAGCATTTATTTACCTTGCTTGACCAAAAAGAAGTTGGTCTCTGCCTTGAGTCCATCCAGGTAAACCCATGCAAAAGAACTGTGTTGGAATTGGGGAGGACTATATCAGGGTCCAGCCAAAACAGACAATGTGATCTTGACCGGCTACCATTTTAGGCAACCAGGGGCAGGTATGGATCAGCAAGCTGATTTGTTGTATAATTCACCCCCTTGCATAAGATGTGGACTAGATAAGACTGGCAAACATGTGGCACATATACCAAAATATGTACGCCACATAATTTCAGTGACATAGAAAAAGTTAAAACCAGTATCTTTCTAATCTGATGATTTTTTTGTTTTTGTTGCCAATTCACTTCAATATTTCAATTAAATTTTAAGTATTAAAAAGGGTTGTGAATTGAGTAAATTGGATTTCCATTAAAATCATCTTATTTCAATGGACATGAAAACATCTGTTTCTTTTCAATGTGTACCAAATAAAAGTGGCACCAAAAAAACACAATGTTTATGCTTATTACAAAACTTGTCTAATATAAACATAGCAGCTAACTAGATATTGAACTTTAGCCTCTTAGAAATCATGCTATGTGCTGTAGTACCATTTCTCAATTGTGTTATGTGCTCTTTGGTTGTAAGCACTGATTACAACCAGTTTAGTACCTTCACATTGAGTTTGAACTCTATCATTTGATTCCATATTGAACTTGCATGCTGCAATGAGTTTTAAATTAAATATTTGGCTTCTTTAATATTTTTAATTTGAATAACCAAACTCCGAATTTCATCATTAGATTTATTTTTCATTCATTAAACAGCATTATTGAGATAAAATTCACATACAACAAAATTCATTCACTAAGTTAAGATGTACAATTCAGTGTATTTTATATATTCACAGAATTGTGAAACCACCACCACAATCAATTTAAAGTATTTAAATCACCCCAAAAATAACACTTGGACTCATTAGCAGTCCCTCCCCATTCTCTCATAACCCTCACCCAACCTTAGCAATTAACTGTCACATTTAACCTAATTCCTAAATTCATGAGAAAATGAAAAAGTTCCAGAACAGTCCAAGTCATCTTAGAGCAGAAGAATAAAGTTGGAGGACACAAAGTTCCCAATTTTAAAATTTACTAACAATGCAACATTAATTGACAGTGGCCTAAAGGTAAACATATAGATCAATGTAATCAAATTGAAACTTCAGAAAGTAACCATGACATATGTGATTAACTGATTTTCAACAAGGGTTCAAAGAAGATTCAATAGGAAAAAGATTTTTCAACAAATGGCACTAGGAAGAGTGGATATCCACATGCAAACAAATGAAATTGGGCTCCTTTATACCATACACAAAAATTAACTCAAAATGGATCATGTACCTGAATGAAAGAGATAAAACAATCATACTCTAAGAAGAAACCATGTGACTTTGGGTTAGGTAATGGTTTCTTAGATATGACTTCAAAAGAACAAGCAATAAAAGAAAAACAGACAAATTGGACTTCATCAAAATTAAAATACTTTGTACTTCCAACAGTATCATCAAGAAAATGAATAAACAGCCCACCAAATGAGAGAAAATATTTGCAAATCATATATCTGAGAAGGGACTTTTATTCAGAATATGTAAAGAACTCTGAGAGATCAATAATAAAAAGATAAACCAACTTAAAAGTGGGCAAAGAATTTTATATAATTTAGCAATTCCACTCCTAGATACATCTCAAAGAGTAATGAACACATAATCCACACAAAACTTGTACACAAGTGTTAATAGAAGCATTATTCATTATAGCCAAGAAGTAGAACCTAAATGTCCAAGAATGTATAAATGGATAAGCAAAATATGGTATACATAAAATGGAATATTGCTCAGCAACAGAAAGGAAAGAAGTAATGATACATGCTACAACATAGATGAACTTTAAAAACATAATATTAAATGAAAGAAGCCAGTAAGTAAAAGACCACAGATGATTCAATACTATTTACATGAAATGTCCAGAAAAGGCAAATCAATATAAACAGAAAATGAATATACTGGTCGCTGCCTGCAGCTGGCAGGGTTGGGGGAGTTTTTGGGAAAGGGATTGACTGCTAATAGGTACAGGGTTTTTTCTAGAGGAACAGAAAAATTCTAAAACTAATTGTAATGGTTGTCGCACAGCCCTTTTATACTAAAATATGTTGAATTGTATACTTTGAATGAATGAATTATTTGGTATCTCAGTAATATCTTAATAAAGTTATTAAAAAAGAAATGTAGATCCATACAATACATATAATTATACTCTTCTTCATAAGATCTGTAGATCATATTTCATTATTGAAACAAAAATTATAACACCAACAAATATTCAAGACAATGATATTTGAAAAGTGGGGAAGGTAATGAAACCGTAATGGAAGTATTGTTTCCATACTTCGAAGTGGTAAAATGTTGAAGTTAGTAGACTGTGATAAGTCACATATGTACATTGCAATGCCCAAAGTAACCTCTAGGAAAACTATACAAAGATATACTCAAAAACACTATAAATAACTCAAGGTAGAATCCTTAAAAATGCCCAAGTAGTAACAGGAAGTCAAGAGAAGATAAATAGAATGACAACGAGAGATAAAAAACAAAACAAGTAATAAAATGGAAGGCTTAAATTAAGCTCTAACATATCCATTATAACATTAAATATAAATGGTCTAAATATACCAATCAAAAGACAGAGATTGGCAGAGTAGATTTAAAAAAAAAAACATGATCCACCTATAAGCTGGAAATAAAAGACTCCAAACATGATGACATGAGTTGGTTAAAAGTAAAAAGGTGGGAAGAGATACACCACACAAATATTAATTTAATTTAATGCAAATTTTTATTAGAGAAAGGTGCTTTCTTTATTGCTTTTAACATCAGGAAAACTAAAAGACATGGGAGGAGAAAATTTTCATATTGGGTTGAAAGAAAAAAGCAGTCAATATATTGAGTTTTCTACAGATTGGAAATATCTATATGAATTGCCCCCAATTCATAGGTTTTTAGAACCACAAGTAAACATGAAACTCTATATTCTTTCTAGATCTTAAATATTGTTTCATGTCCCAAACACTTAAAATTATTTTGCAATTCAAAATAGCTTCTGAATATTATTATTTAATTAGAACAGTATTTGTTTCCCTTCAGTTGGGTGTAGTGCATCTCAATTCCAGTAAGAGTTTTTAATCTTTAGGTATCTATGATATAATGAATGTATTTAAACAGTCTACACCAATCACTTAAAAGTATTATACATGATGATCATCACTTCTACATGCTTAAAATTTAAAACTAGACAATTGTGAAATAAATCAAAATTATCTTAATTTTGTAAAAATGATTGCATCTATATCTTACATCTCATTTTTAAAATAATTTTTATTGAAATATAACTGATACACAACATTCTATTACTGTCATGTGTACCACATAGAGAATTGACATTTGTGTACATTGTGAACTCATCACAATTATCTAGCTACCATTTGTCACCATACAAAGTAAATACAATATTATTGACTGTAATCTCCATGCTATACATTGCATTCCCAAGATTATTTATTTTATAACTGGAATTTGTACTTCCTGATACCTTTTACCCATTTCACCCCACAAACTTCCTTCCCCTCTGGCAACCACCACTCTGTTTTCTGTATTTATGAGTCTAGGTTTTGTTTTGTTTTGTTAGTTTTGTTTTTCAGATTACATTTAAGGTGAAATCATGTGGTGTTTGTTTTTCTCTGTCTGACTTCTTACACTTAGCATAATACCTTCTAGGTCCATCCATGTTGTTTCAAATGGTTTTTTGTTGTTGTAAGTCCATGTTGTTAAAAGTTTCATTTTTATGGCTGAGTAGTATTCCATTGTAGATATATACCACATCTTATTAATCCATCCGTTGATGGATACTTTGCTTCCATATCTTGGCTACTATAAATAATGCTGCAATTAACATAGAGGTATAAATATATTTTCATATTAGTATTTCATTTTCTTCAGATAGATATCTAGAAGTAAAATTGCTGGATCATACTGTAGTTTTATTTTTAAATTTTTGAGGAACTTCCTTAATATTTTCTATAGTGATTGCACAAATTCACATTCCCACCAACACTCCACATCCTTACCAACACTTATCACTTGTCTTATTGTTATTAGCCATTCTGATAAGTGTGAGATGATATCTCATTGTAGTTTTGATTTGCATTTCCCCAATGATGAGTGATTTTAACCTACAACTCAGTAATTGCTTTCTACAACATTTTTCCCTGAAAAATTAAAGCTTATGTTAACATATAAACCTGTGCAGAAATGTTCATAGCAGCTTTATTCATAATAGACAAAAACTGTGAAAACTCAAATATCAATATTTTAATAAACTGTGGAAAACTATAACATGCAATACTATGCAGCAATGTGAAGCAAAGAACTATTGATACATGCAACATCCTAAATGAATCTCCAGGTAATTAATATGAAAGAAAAAAAGCCAATCCCAAAGGCTACATACTTTATGATCCTTTTACATAACATTGTTAAAATGACAAAATTTTAGAAATAAAGAACTGATTAGTGATTGCCAGGTTAGGGATAGAGTAAGATAGTGTATTTGGGCCTGATAGACCATGAATGAGTTCCCCAATGCCCTGAAATATGTCATTAAGTGGGTCTACAAGCAGGTTATATAGGCAGCCAAGATTCTTCTGAATTAAGATTAAGTAGGGGGAGAGAATCTGCCTGATTTTATCATTATTGGATAGCTCGTGTTTTTCTTGCTGTTGGGCTCAGAACACATCCATGAAGTGGCCGGCTTTTCTGTAATAATGTATTTCATGCTAGTGTATTTACTCAGACATGGCTGATGCTAGACCAAGCCAAGATAGGTAAGAGATGGGTCCAAGTGTCTAGGTAGCCTTTCAGTTATATCCACAGGTCCAGGCTGTCAACCCTGGCTATCTCAATTGGTTGTTCACATAAAAAAGAGTGTGGAAAGCCCTCCCTGGAATATCATGTTTAGGGCCACATCATTCATTCCATAGCCTATCCTTTCCAGCAACTAGAGCTATTGCACAATATCTGCCTCTTGCTGTGGCAGTATTGGCATCTCCTAATGAGCAGAAAGTCACATACCATCCAGAGTGCTAATTCTAATACAACATAAGTCTAGCATAGGAAGTGACTCCTTTGAATTTGAAGAATGACCCATTTCTATATATCCTCTATTAGTAGGATCTGTAAAATACTCTGCCTTGCTCAGAAGTCTGAGGACTAAGTGTTCATCGAGTTATGTAAGGAATTTCATCAACTGACCCAAATAAATGAAACTGCTCTTAAAAGGTATTAAATGCCTCGATAATTGAGCAGATGTGGTGCCCTGTTATGTAGGATTTGATTACGAAGCCAATAGTTCTGTAACTGTTTTCTTCCAAAAATTTAATGAAAGGACTGCACGATTGCTGCCAGCTCATCACTGTCCATATGTGTAGTGCTTCTGGAGCACTAGGTTTCATAATATGGTCATGTCTTACACTTTAGACTTTGAAAAATCCCTTTGGAATGCTACCCAAAAGGGTTTTGGGTAACAGGATGACTAAAGAGTGACCTGAGCTAGAAGCAGAATTAAAATAGTAGTCAAGGTAGTAAGCAAAGATTCTAGGATAACTTTGCTCTGCTGGTTACCATTTAATTAACATGTGAAATTCTTAAAATTAATATTTCTTGTTATGAAGACAATGCAATTACCAGAAAGGTGCTTCTGATATAATATTAGGTGAAGAGGGTAAATTCAAAATGGTATTTAAAATATGATCTCAACTCTCAGTCTTTCAAGAACATTTGTAGTTTATTGAAAGGCATCATTCCACATACAAGATCAATAGAAATTCCATAAAGATCACTAACAGTGTCTTAGGAAGACCATGTGGTAATGTCACGAAGTATATAGATTGTGTGTAGAGTTTGTGAGCTGACATCTTCAACCAATCATTCTGTACAATGGCCACTCAGTTCAATCCACAACTTTGGTGTCTTTCACAAAGTGCCTCACACAAGGCTATATGTAACCATCTGCATCTGATGAGTTATTTCCAGCTACTGATGAATAGCTATTAAATTTCCATGGTGAAGGATCTCTTCTGGTTAAGTGGCCTCTGCTACACCATATTATCCAAGCTAGCATGACAATGTGTCCACCAGAGGTTCTGGAAACTTATTGCAAGCACTCTTACACTTTAATTGCGACCAAAACAGTGCCTAATACATCAGATATGAATTGTGTTTTCTTTTTTCTTTTTTGTTCATTTAGTACCACCAAACTTATTTGTACTTTTGATAAATATGTTTTTATTGAAACATAGTTGACAAACAGTATTATATTGGTTTCAAGTATATACAACATAGTGATTCAACAGTTATATACATTATTAAATCTTCACCCCAATTATTGTAGTTACTATCAGTCAATATAGAAAGGTGTTGCAGAAGTATTGACTATATTCTCTACACTGTATATTCATCCTCACAACTAATTTATATTATGATTGAGATTTTGTTCTCTTTATCCCCATCACCTATTTCAGGAATCCACCCAATCCCTCCACCATGGTTACCACCAATCATTTCTCAGTGTCTATGAGTCAACTACTATTTTGTTCATTTTGTTTTGAATTGTTTTCAGATTCCACATATAATTGAAATCATATGGTATTTGGCTTTCTCCACCTGGTTTATTTCGCTTAGCATAATACCCTCTAAGTCTATCCATGTTGTCACAAATGGCAGGATTTCTTTCTTTTTTATATCTAAACAATATTCCATTATATATATATTCCATTATGCAATGGAGAAAAGACAGTCTTTTCACTTAGGTTGCTACTATATCTTGGCTGTTGTAAATAATGTGGCAATAAACATAGGGGTACATAATATTTATTAGAATCAGAAATTTTATTTTCTTTGGGTAAATTCCTAGAAGTGGAATTGCTGGAGTTATATGTATTTCTACTTTTAGGTTTTTGAAGAACCTCTATACTGCTTTCCATAGTGGCTGCACCAATTTGCATTCTCATCAACATTGTAGGAGGATTCACTTTTCTCCACATCTTTAAGAGCACTTGTTATTTATTGTCTTTTGGATAGTGGCCATTCTGACTGGTGCAAAGTGATATTGCATTGTGGTTTTGATTTGCATTTCCCTGATGATTCATGATGTGGAGCATCTTTTCATGTGCCTGTTGTCCATTTGTATTTCTTTTTTGGAAAAATATTCATTCATGTCCTCTGCCCATTTTTTAATCAGGTTATTTGTTTTTTGATGTTGAGGCATATGAATTAGTTACATGTTTTGGATGTTAACCCATCACCAAATATATCATTTAAAAATATATTCTCC
Organism: Manis pentadactyla; assembly: GCF_030020395.1. Lineage (NCBI taxonomy): Eukaryota > Metazoa > Chordata > Mammalia > Pholidota > Manidae > Manis > Manis pentadactyla. The sequence goes on from NC_080038.1 coordinate 73,153,460, forward strand.
CATACTGTAGATTGCCATGTTTTGCTGATGGTGTTTTTGATTTTTAGTTTGGTGCAGCCCTACTTGTTTATTTTTTATTTTGTTTCCCTTGCCTGTGAAGATGTGTCCAGAAAAAAATTGCTCATGCTATGTTCAAGATATTTTTACTTATGTTTTCATCTAAGAGTTTTATGGTTTCATGTATATTTAGATCTTTATTCCATTTTGAGTTTACTTCTGTGTATGGGTTAGACAATAAGCCAGTTTCATTCTCTGGCATGTACCTGTCTAGTTTTCCCAGCACCATTTATTGAAAAGACTGCCTTTTCTCCATTGTATATTCATAGCTCCTTTGTCATATATAAACTGACCATATATGTGTGGGTTTATTTCTGGGCTTTCTATTCTGTTCCATTGATTTATGGATCGGTTTTTGTGCCAGTACCATGCAGATTTGATTACTATAGGTTTGTAGTATAGCTTGAAGTTCAGGGAATGTGATAACCCCAGCTTTTTTCTTCTTTCTCAATATTGGTTTGGCTATTTGGGGGTCCTTTGTGGTTCCATATACATTTTAAGATTATTACCTCTAGTTCATTGAAAAATGCCATTGTTATTTTGATGGAGATTGCATTGCATCTGTAAATTGCTTTGGGCAGGATGGCCATTTGGACAATATTAATCCTTCCTATCCATGAGCACTGGATAGATTTCCGTTTATTTGTGTCTTCTTCAGTTCCTTTCATCAGTGTCCTATTGTTTTCAAAGTACAGGTCTTTCACCTCCTTGGTTAGGTTTATTCCTTGATATTTTATTCTTTCTGAGCTGTGCTTTCTGACTGGTCTGGTTATTATAAGTTGTAATGACTAACCTTTTAGACATATAATGATGGGTTTCTTCGGGGTGATCACTCTAAATAAAAAGAAGTCTCCAAGCAGCCAGAAGGAAAAGCCACAGGTAGGAGAAACTGTACCCAAAGAACCAAATCTGAGGATTTTCATGTACACTTGGATCTGATTTAGAGAATCAGATCTGATAGTTAAACTGCTGTCATAATGGGATTAGATTTGGAGTAGGGGATCAGTGTATTTTGCATGTGAGAAGGATGTTAATTGTTGTAGCCTGTGGGCTAATTGCATTTTCCAAAGTTGGCTATGACAGCATCTCTAATACCACATGTTCTCTTTAAAAGGTAAGTTTGAAATTTTTCCATTAAGAGCTAGAGTCTATGTTCCCCCCATTCATTCTGAGTAGGCTTGCAACTACAGCACAAGTGATGCTGTGTGACTTACAAGACTAGAACATAAAAGGTGACAGAGCTTTTACTTAGTGATTCTTGGGACACTTCCTCTTGGAACCCAGCCACCATGCTGTGATGAAGTCTATGCAATTATATGAAGAAGTCCCATGTTCCAGCTGACAGACCAACCTGAGATCAGAGCTGACAGTCAGCATCAAATTCCAACCATGGGAGTGAGGCTTCAGATAATGTTAGCCCTCAGCCTTTGAATCTTCCCAGCTGAGGCCCCAGACACTGTGGATCAGAAACAATTCATCCTGGATGTGTCCTATCCAAATTCCTAACCCACAGAATCTGTGTGCATAATAAATCAGTTGTTGTATGCCATTAAATTTGGATGGTTTGCAACGTAATCCTGAGAAGGAAGAATAAAGTGGGGGGGATCTCACTCCCCAACTTCAAGCTCTACTACAAAGCCACAGTAATCAAGACAATTTGGTACTGCCACAAGAACAGAGCCACAGACCAGTGGAACAGAATAGAGACTCCAGACATTAACCCAAACATATATGGCCAATTAATATAAGATAAAAGAGCTATGGACATACAATGGGGAGATGACAGTCTCTTCAACAGATGGTGCTGGCAAAACTGGACAGCTACATGTAGGAGAATGAAACTGGATCACTGTCTAACCCCATATACAAAAGTAAACTACAAATGGATCAAAGACCTGAATGTAAGTCATGAAACCATAAAACTCTTAATAAAAAACATAGGCAAAAATCTCATGGACATAAACATGAGTGACTTCTTCATGAACATATATCCCCTGGCAAGGGAAACAAAGGCAAAAATGAACAAGTGGGACTATATCAAGCTAAAAAGCTTCTGTACAGCAAAGGACACCATCAATAGAACAAAAATGTATCCTACAGTATGGGAGAACATATTTATAAATGACAGTTCCGATAAAGGATTAACATCCAAAATATATAAAGAGCTCACACACCTCAACAAACAAAAAGCAAATAATCTGATTAAAAAATGGGCAGAGGAGCTGAACAGACAGTTCTCCAAAGAAGAAATTCAGATGGCCAACAGGCACATGAAAAGATGCTCCACATCGCTAATCATCAGAGAAATGCAAATTCAAACCACGATGAGATATCACCTCACACCAGTAAGGATCGCCATCATCGAAAAGACAAACAACTACAAATGTTGACGAGGTTGTGGAAAAAGGGGAACCCTCCTACGCTGCTGGTGGGAATGTAAACTTGTTCAACCATTGTGGAAAGCAGTATGGAGGTTCCTCAGAATGCTCAAAATAGAAATACCATTTGACCCAGGAATTCCACTTCTAGGAATTTACCCTAAGAATGCAGCACTCCAGTTTGAAAAAGACAGATGCACCCCTATGTTTATCACTGCACTGTTTACAATAGCCAAGATATGGAAGCAACCTAAATGTCCATCAGTAGATGAATCGATAAAGAAGAGGTGGTACATATATACAATGGAATATTATTCATCCATAAGAAGAAAACAAAGCCTACCATTTGCAACATTATGGATTGAGCTACAGGGTATTATGCTCAGTGAAATAAGCCAGGCAGAGAAAGACAAGTACCAAATGATTTCACTCATATGTGGAGTATTAGAACAGAGAAAAACTGAGCGAACAAAACAGCAGCAGAATCACAGAACCCAAGAATGGACTAACAGTTACCAAAGGGAAAGGGACTGGGGATGATGGGTGGGAAGGGAGGGATAAGGGAGTGGAAAAAGAAAGAGGGCATTATGATTAGCATGTATAGTGCGTGGGGGGCACGGGGAGGGCTGCGCAACACAGAGAAGACAAGTAGTGATTTTACAGCATCTTACTACGCAGATGGACAGTGACTGTGAAGGGGTATGTGGGGGGGATTTGGTGAAGGGGGGAACCTAGTAAACATAATGTTCTCTCTGTAATTGTAGATTAATGATACCAAAATAAAAAAAATTGGATGGTTTGTTATATAGCAATAGTAACTGGGACAGGACCTGATAGCCAGTATTCTTCATTCCTAAACCAGGTCCCAGCCAGACAGGTAAAATGCCTACTAGACAGTGCTGGCTGAGGAACTACATCTCTAGACTTCTGAAGATGCATTTTTTTTTCGATTTTAGCTTAGAAATAGTACAGCTATGGAAAGCTCATTACTGCTTGGACTAAGATTTTGTCAGGGAGATATGTCTGTGAAATATATTAAATATATTCAACACATTAGTTTTCTTCAACCTTTCTGCCCTCCTAATACACCTGAGGGATGAATCATTTTTTTGGAAGTAGTAGTGTCTCACAACAGCACTGACTTTTAGGTATAAGTGTAGGAGGTATGTATTATAATCAAAGGGGGATAGGAAGAAGGAATATGTAGTTTGAAAAAGTCCCTAACCCCTGAAGATTACTATGAGTTCTCCCTTTGAGATGTTATGATTGGTACACTAATATTCCCCTGAGACCTGAGAGAGGATATTTTCCACTTCAGAACAAGAAATCACTAGGAACTGAAATTATTTTACAAGGTGTCCTTGGGTTGCCACATAAGGCTCTGGAGTTTCTTACTTGTTCGAAAGTGGCTCTTTGGCTGACACAAAATTTCAAGGATGCACAAAAGCAGATAGAGGACCTACACAACTAATACTGTTTTCAAGAGAAGCAAAAACTGTCATTAAATGTTACTGGGCTCTTTCTATCAGTGATTCCCCTCCTCTACAATAACAGAGCTATTTCAAAATGGGTGAAGGGGATCAAGAGGTACAAACTTACAGTTATAATATAATTAAGTCATGAGGATTTAATGTACAGCATAGGGAATACAGTCAATAATATTGTATTAAGTTTGTATGGTGACAGATGGTAACTGGACTTATTATGGTGATCATTTTGCAGTGAATACAAATACTGAATCACTATGCTATACACATGAAACTAATAAAATATTGTGTGTCAGTTATACTTAAATAAAAAAATACAAAAGTGCTGAGAAAGTCTAAAATTTTATCATCAAATTTTAGTTCAATGTATTTATTTTGTGGTCTGACTCATATCAGTTTGTTGCCTGATGGAAGTAAAACTCAGTCCAAGATAATAAAAGCAAAATTGTTTGAATTTACCTCTCTTCCATCTAATTCTTTCTGTCCTGATGCATGCTGAAATTTTCAAACCAGCCCATCCTTTACCCTTACTCCCTCTAATACTGTGTAGTTACACTTCCCCATCTTTGTTATATTTTGTCAATTGAGGAACAGAGATTTCTTTGTCCACTTATCTTAAATTGGGTTTACAATGTTATTTATTTCTCTATGAGTGCCTTTCATTCTGTTTTATGTGACATTCTTTCTCAGTGCTTTTGCCCAAGATGAGTGCCTCTGTAATTTCTGGATTGCTCTATTATCTATTTCACTTGTTCAAAACAACCAGCAAAATTATAGGAAAGCTGAAGTAGCTAAAGTTACATGCCACATTGAACAAATATGCCAGAATGGGGAAAAGGGCAGAATAGTTGACATCCAGGATTTCTTTCTAATATTGAAGGTTGGAGATTGAGATTCTCAGAGAGCCAGAGGATTTATGACAGAGAAGACCTCTGGAACCCTTGTTTCTTTATAAAGAAACTTACTGTACAATAATCTTCCCTAAAGTCTGGAACTTTTGTCAGTTTTGTTTACTGATGTATCCACATGCCTACAATAGTTCCTGGCATATAATAAGTGCTTAATATAAAATTTTATTGAATATTTAAATACAAATACCCTTCTGTCTGTGAGACAATCTGATAAGTGGAAGGATTATTGGCTCTGAATTGATCCTTTATCTGACAAACTGTTGGAGTTACCTAAGAGTTCAGTTAAGGGCTACTTTCTCTTCTGAATATATATTCTTTCCTTAGCTGTTACTATCTACTATCATGGCTTCAATTGCCATCTACAAGCTAATGATGTACACAGTGCTATTTCTACCTCCAATTCCACATATTCAGTTACCTACTTGATAACTCTGCTTGAATAACCCACAGGCATCTCAAATTCATCATATTTAAAATTGTATCAGGTCTTGAGATGAGCTTAATCAACCCTGCTATAGTGTACATGGCATTGAATGAGCCTAATTTTAGCCTTTCAAAATCCCATGATATTATTTCCATCAGCAGACTAATGATATATCCTTAACAAAACTCCCCTTACTTATCTTACATATAGTAGCTCACCAGAATTAGAGACAAATAGAAATAAAAACAACTTTCAATTTTTATTTCTTTCCCCTGGCTATCAATCATCCTAGAGAATTCCAAGTCTAAGGTCTGAATTAATAGAATTTAGAGTTTGAGATATAGTCATGTTCTGAGAAGTAGAAAGGAGGTTGAAAAGGAAGATCAAGGTTAAGGCAATGGTATAGTCTATGTAAATGAAGGGATATATAAAGGGAAGAGCTCACTTTAACTTTGAATGACTCAAGGAAATGTAGCATCAATGTCAAAATCAGGGCAGAGTTTCTCAAACATCACCATGAGCCCTACTGACATTTTGGACCAAACAATTCTTTGGTGGGTAGGAGGTAGGATTCCCTGTGCCTTGTGTGATGTTCAACAGCATTCCTCACTCCTGCCCACTAGGTACACCTCCCACAGCTTTGACAACCAAAAATATGTTCAGACATTCCTAGATGTCTCCTGATTGGCAAATTTTTCCCCATTGATAACCATTGATCTGGGAGAATTACTTTATAAGAGACTAAAGATCTAAGAAATCATATTAAATAACTGTCAACAAATGGGATTATTATGAAATCCTTCTGTCTGTATACCACCTATGGTGGTAAAGAGAAAAAGTAAGAAAATTCTGAATGGGCATGGATTATTATAATCACAGTTGCTACAACCATACATAAAATGTACAGTATGGTTTATTAGGAAGCAAATAAATTACCCTACTATAGTTGTACAACATGAATTGTAAAATCCCAATAATTGATGATGATAAAGAGGAAAACATCTATCAAGTGGGGAGGCTACCTCAGAGAAAAACAGAAGTTTCTATCATCTCACAATACCTAACAGAAAGGCAACAGATGACATGAATTAACCTGGAAGTATTGGTAGTTCTAAATGACAGCACTGTCTTTGTCAGGGCACTGGAAGAACATGAATGCTGGTTATCTAAAGTTCCAAGCCCCTGAGTATACCTAATTTTAAAAGATCTCTAGAAAAGTACTAGTTCCATGCTGATGCTATTGAAGAGGGACTCATGCAAAGAAGAACCTCAGAGAAGTGCTTGCAAAGTCTCATACATTCTTGGCCTCAGCTAACCCACCTGCATTAAGCAACAAGTTCCAAGTAGTCATGTCTGTATCCTTGCTGGCACTGACTTCTGGAATACCATAGTCTGCCTTGGTCTTCACTGTCTTCAACCTCTTGCTTGTCTTGAAGAAGGGATTCAATAACACTTTCAGATTAGATGTTACAGGGCATAAGTGGTGGGGGTTTTCCTAGATTGTAATTTAAAGGCTTCAATCTATGCTATAAGATCAAGATTAGCAGTAAAGATATGCTATCCCAGAGGTCAACCTGTAGGAAATGGAAACTGTCCCCATAGAGGAAATTAGATCTATTTGAAATTCCCAGAAGAGTTGGCACTCTGTTAGAGCAAACATGTCCAAAACCTTGCAACTGCTTTCGGACAGTATCTTGTAGTAGCTGTCACCTATGTTGTCCTACATAAATCACTGCTGCCTCAACCTTTGAGGTGGAGGTTAGATGCATATCATGACAAACTCAGAGAAAAGGGCTTTTCTAATATTTATTAATTTTTATTAAGGTATTATTGATATAAACTCTTATGAAGGTTTTACATGAAAAAACAATGTGGTTACTACACTTACCATATTATCAATTCCCCACCCATACCCCAATGCAGTCACTTCGCATCAGTGTAGTAAGATGCCACAGATCCACTATTTGCCTTCTCTGTGCTACACTGTTTTCCCAGTGACCCCCCATACCATGTGTACTAAACATAATACCCCTCCATCCCCTTCTCCCTCCCTCCCCACCCACCCTCCCACATCCCACCCCTTTGTTAACCACTAGTCCCTTCTTAGAGTCTCTGAGTCTGCTGCTATTTTGTTCCTTCAGTTTTGCTTCGTTGTTCTCCTCCACAAATGAGGGAAATCATTTGGCACTTGTCTTTCTTCACCTGGCTTATTTCACTGAGCATAATATCCTCCAGCTCCATCCATGTTGTTGCAAATGGTAGGATTTGTTTCTTTCTTATGGCTGTATAATATTCCATTGTGTATATGTACCACATCTTCTTTATCCATTCATCTACTGATGGACACTTAGGTTGCTTCCATATCTTGGCTATTGTAAAAATGCTGCAATAAACATAGGGATGCATATGTGTTTGTGAATCTGAGAAGTTGTATTCTTTAGATAAATTCCAAGAAGTGGGATGCCCGGGTCAAATGGTATTTCTATTTTTAGTTTTATGAGGAACCTCCATATTGCTTTCCACAATGGTTTAGTTAGCTTACATTCCCACCAGCCGTGTAGGAGGGGTCCCCTTCCTCTGCATCCTCGCCAGCATTTGTTGTTCTTAGTCTTTTCGATGCTGGCCATCCTTACTGGTGTGAGGTGATATCTCATTGTGGTTTTAATTTGCATTTCCCTGATGATTAGTGATGTGGGGCATGAGAAAAGGGCTTTCTAGAACAAGAGGATTGGTGACTCTTCTGTGACAATGTATTTCAAATTTTTTGTCTACTATTCACACTATAAAATAGATTTTATGACTCTATAAATATATATGCATACATAGACACATACATTTATAACTGAAACAGAAGTATCACAAAATATTTCTTTTTCTAAATGACTTGTATTCTTATATTTCTTAACTATATCCTATTCTACTTCATTTTATAAAAATGCTATTTTTGAACCACTGACTTGATTTCACTACTTAATGGGCGATGACCTGCAGTTTGAAAAATTCTTGCAGGGTGACAAAAATTTTACTCTAAGAATGGCATAGTTTGGAAGTAGTCAGTCAGGTATTATACCAAGTTTTTCCCTGGTCTGTGCAAAGAAAATAGAAACATCTGATGTTTCTTTATACATTTTATTTTTATCAGAAGATATCAGCATATACTTGCCAAAGCATCAGCAATGACTGTGACTATTTAAAGAGAAAATTCCTTAGAACTAATTTGGACCTAGATTTTCTTTTGTTTGCCAAGGGTAATTGAAAACATTAAATCCGCTGTGATACTACTGCATACCACAAGAGATGTCCAGATTTGGTAGCCTATTTGGAAACAGTGCATTGTGTCAAACCTACAGTATTAATGAGCAAGAATGTCTTGTTTTTAAACTGAGATAATAGAACTCATGGGTGCAGATGCCTAGAAACCAATTCTTTCACCCATCATGCCCCAAATTAAAGGGATCTAATCACAGTTGCTTAGATTTTATAGAAGAAATACTCTCTATACAAGCTATTGTGGAAAATAATCCAGGTGGTGGGCACATAAAAATCCAGAACCACCCCCATCATGACTGTCAGTATATTTGCAACTTAAAAGATCAGATTGGACTTTGTTGAACATACCAAGAAATGGGGACTGGGGGCAGAACAAAATAGTTAAGAGCCTGCACATGGTATTCTTAGCACTTGGCTATGAAAACTCTAAGAAAAATGCCATTTCCACTTCCTTTACCCTTTATTTTTGGATATTTAGTGGGAATCCTGACTTGGAGAGCTGTTGAGAATGGAAATTCAGTAAATCTGACCTATCTTACTAGATGAAGTGAGAAACAACAGGAAATTTCCAGGTGAAATATCACTGTGGCCCACAGCAGTGGTTTCAGTGCTCAAGTGTGGTGTCTGGGATGCCAAGATGGTTTGTGAGTACTTTTGAAGACCTTTGGCCTCCCTGTCCAGCATAAAATAAATGACAGGTGAACACTTACACCTCATCTAGTGGGATACAATTTGAGGCCACTATGTATGTAAAAAGACCTGGTAGAAAACAGGGTGGATTTAATACACGGGGATCTACAAATATGAGCTATTGCTTGCAAATGAATTGGTGAAAGGTACTTCTCCTACATCTGTAAGCTCAGCTCTTGGGAACTAAGGAAAGTTTACAGTTGACTGTGTCTGATTTTCATGAGAAACAGAGAAGTTAGGGTGGAGGGTGAGTCAGGAGATTAGATTGGAGTGGTTTTCATCATAAACTAAGGAGTCTGCTTACCCATGCCCAAAGGCTTTCTAATAGACAGTGTTGTTTGAACATGTAACTCCTCCACAGAGGTCTTAGGGAGTTCCAGAAGACACAAAGAACCTGGAGATCTACTTCTGTAAGATAAAAGGGATCAGAGACAGAAAGGAAAATGCTAACTTTGCAAAACAGAGCTAATTCACAGCAAAGGTAATCTGAAATCTGGATTATAGCCTAACTCTATCACTCTGGTTATATCAAGAAAGGATACCACAAACAAAGTCTGAGATTATTTGGTATGTAGAAATCTGGGCCTGTGAATTAAAATTAGAGTGCTTAGATAAATGATTTATTATTTTCCCATTCTTGAAAGAATTGATTCATAAGTGAAGGTTGCAGCATGTATTACAATTTTTTATTGGGAAAAGAGGGTTATAGGGGGTCTCAGTATGCACACAAACCTTGAATCATTTAGATTTTTGACATGTGTGGTTATACTTGGAGAACTGTTAGAAAAGCAGTGCCAGGAGCCTGACTACCCAACGGGCCAAAGAACTCCTTGGAGAATAACTCATCTTCATCAAAGAAAAAGTCACAGACCTCAAGATACATTCAAAGACAATGGGTCAGCCCTATTAGAAAGCATGATAAATTACAGCATGGGTATATATGACTCAGAGTAATCACTGACCTAGCTCATGCACAGGGACTCCAATTTCAATCCTAGAGACATACCAAACAAGAAAATGAGTGAAAAATCTAATGAGCTATTTCTCCTAATCACACAGCATTACACAACTGTTTCACCTCAGCTGTGTCATTTTTATGACACATTGTTTAAGTCTTAAAGTGAAGTGTCAGGGGCATTAATGGCAGCAACTCAGATGGGAGATGACATCCTCTGTCCTGGTATCCCTTCCAGACAAGGGAAGTAGCTGTCAGCAAACCCAGGGTAAAAATGTCCAAGAGTACCAGCAGCCATCAGTAGTGAGTGGTACCTTAAGAGGCAAAAGAAGCCGTGGCTTTTTTCAGTACAGGCCAGGTAGGAGGCATTAGTAAAGTAAGGAGAAGAAAATGGGAGGCATCAAGTAGCAGCTAAGAGGAATAGTTCAAACAGCATCTGACAAATGTCCCCTAAAGACTCTCAAAACTATTCATAATGTACTGGAACCTTGAATATAGTGAGGCAGAGCAGGCACTAGATCTTTCTTTTTAAGTGAGTCCAGAGTCATACACATACAATTTGACAATTGTTAGAGTAATTCAATTTTTTTTATTTTGCTATAATAAATCTGCAATTACATGAGCAACATTATGTTTACTAGACTATCCCCATTATCAAGTCTGCACCACATACCCAATTACAGTCACTGTCCATCAGCATAGTAAGATGCTATAGAATCACTACTTGCCTTCTGTATGTTGTAACTCCTCCCTATATCCACCTACTACATTATGTCTGCTAATCGTAATGCCCCTTTTTCCGCCTTATGCCTCCCTTTCCATCTATCCTCCCAGGCCCTTTTCCTTTGATAACTGTTAGTCCATTCTTGGGATCTGTGAGTGAGCTGCTGTTTTGTTCCTTCAGTTTTTGCTTTGTTCTTATGCTCTACAGATGAGTGAAATCATTTGGTACTTGCCTTTCTCTGCCTGGCTTATTTCACTGAGCATAATACCCTCTAGCTCCATCCATGATGTTGCGAATCATAGGATTTGTTTTATTTTATGGCCAAATAATATTCCATTGTGTATATGTACCACCTCTTCTTTATCCATGCATCTACTGATGGACACGTAGGTTGCTTCCTTGTTGTGGCTATTGTAAATAGTGCTCCACTAAACAAAGGGGTGCATATGTCTTCTTGAATCTGGGGTACTGTATTCTTAGGGAAAATTCCTAGGAGTGGAATTCCTGGATCAAATGGTATTTCTATTTTTAGTTTTATGAGGCAACTCCACACTGTTTTCCACAATGGCTGAACTAATTTACATTCTCACCAGCAGTGTAGGAGGCTTCCACTATCACCACACTTTCGCCAACATTTGCAATTTGTCTTTTGGATGTTGGGCCATCCTAACTGGTGTGAGGTGATATCTCATTGTGGTTTTAATTTGCATTCTCTGATGATTAGTGATGTGGAGCATCTTTTCATGTGCGTGTTGGCCATCTGATTTTTTTCATTGGAGAAGTGTATGTTCAAATCCTCTGCTTACTTTTTGGTTTGATTACTTGCTTTTTGTTTGTTGAGGTGCATGAGCTCTTTAATATTTTGGATGTCAACTCTTTATCAGATATGTCATTTATGAATATATTCTTCCATACTGCAGGATGCCTTTTTGTTCTATTGATGGTGTCCTTTGCTGTACAGAATCTTCTCAGCTTGATATAGTTCCACTTGTTCATTTTTGCTTTTGTTTCCCTTGCCTGGGGAGATATGTTCATGAAGAAGTCGCTCATGTTTATGTCCAAGAGATTTTTGCCTATGTTTTTTTCTAAGAGTTTTATGGTTTCATGGCTTACATTCAGGTCTTTGATCCATTTCAAATTTACTTTTGTGTATGGGGTTAGACAATGATCCAGTTTCATTCTCTTACATGTAGCTGTCCAGTTTTGCCAACACCAGCTGTTGAAGAGGCTTTCATTTCCCCATTGTATGTCCATGGCTCCTTTATCTTATATTAATTGACCATATATGTTTGGATTAATGTCTGGAATCTCTATTCTGTTACAATGGTGTGTGGGTCTATTCTTGTGCCAGTACCAAATTGTCTTGATTACTGTGGCTTTGTAGTAGAGCTCAAAGTTGGGAAGCGAGATCCCCCCTGCTTTATTCTTCCTTATCAGTATTGCTTTGGCTATTCAGGGTCTTTTGTGATTCCATATGAATTTTAGAACTGTTTGTTCCAGTTTGTTGAAGAATGCTGTTGGTATTCTGATGGGGGTTGCATGGAATCTGTAGATTGCTTCTTTTTGTTGTGGTGGTGGATGATGTTGATGAATTTTTGAATGTTGTAGACCCTTGCATCCCTGAAATGAAACCCAATTGATCATGGTGTATGATCCTCTTGATGTATTTTTGAATTTGGTTTGCTAATATTTTGTTGAGTACTTTTTGTTGTGTTTATCAGGGATATTGGTCTGTAATTTTCTGTTTTTGTGGGGTTCTTTGCCTGGTTTTGGTATTAGAGGGATGCTGGCTTCATAGGATGAGTTTGGAAGTATTCCCTCCTCTTCTGTTTTTTGGAAAACATTAAGGAGAATGGGTATTATGTCTTCTCTATATGTCTGATAAAATTCAGTGGTGAATTGTCTCATGGGGGGCGGCCAAGATGGCAGCGTGAGTAGACCAGCGGAAATCTCCTCCCAAAAACATATATATTTTTGAAAATACAGCAAATACAACTATTCCAAAAAGAGAGACCAGAAGATACAGGACAACAGCCAGACTACATCTTCACCTGCCAGAACTCTGCACCTCATGAAGGGGGTAAGATACAAGCCATGGTCCAGTGGGACCCAAGTGCACCTCACCCCAGCTCTTGGTGGGAGGAGAGGAGTCGGAGCGGGGAGGGAGAGGGAGCCAAGGACTGCTAAATAGCCAGCCCTACCCATCCACGCCCGGAGTGCAGACACACAGAGCATGGGGTGCTGGATACTAGGGAAATGGGACAGTAATATCTGCCAGTGGGTCACTGCAGCCGATGCTCCTGGACAAAGAAAAGCTAGTGCTTTCTGAAAGTCTTAAAGGGACATGAGTCTCACAGCTGCATGGAAGCGTCCCGGCACAATCAGCTCAGCAGCTGGGAACCCTGGGAACTCCAGGCGCACTACCCCTGAGCGGTTGCACAACTCCGAGGCCCCTCATGGTGATAAACAGCCTCCCACATGTTCCAGCTCAGGCACGGCCCTGCCAGAGCGGAGGAGAAGCCACACCCACAACAACAGCACAAGGAGCTTCCTTCACAGTGGCCAGGCAAGAATCAGAAGCCTTGTCTGCAAGCAACTGCCCAGCACAACCCACTAGAGGTCTCTGTTCTCTCAGGAGAGGAAGGCCACAAACTAGCAAGAAGGGATGAACTCCCAGCTGACACGTGCAAACTCCCAACGACTATCTCTATCACCATTAAAAGGCAGAAGAATTTGATACACACCAGATTAACCCAGACAGTTTCCCCTGAAAAGGAATCTGAGGAGATAGACCTAACCAATCTTCTTGAAAAAGAATTTAAAATTAAGGTCATAAGCATGCTGAAGGACTTGCAGAGAAATATGCAAGAGCTAAGGAGGGAGAATACAGAAATAAAAATCTCTGGAAGGATTTAAAATCAGAATGGATGAGCTGCAAGATGCCATTGATGGATTAGAGACCAGAGAACAGGAATGCATAGAAGCTAACACAGAGAGAGATAAAAGGATCTTCAGGAATGAAACATATTTAGAGAACTGTGTGACTAATCCAAAAGGAGCAATATCCACATTATAGGGGTACCAGAAGAAGAAGAGAGAGAAAAGGGATAGAAAGTGTCTTTGAAGAAATAATTGCCAATAACTTCCCCAAACTGGGGGAGGAAATAGTCGTTCAGACCACAGAAGTACACAGAACTCCCAACAGAAGGGACCAAAAGAGGACAACACCAAGACACATAATAATTAAAATGGCAAAGCTCAAGGACAAGGACAGAATTTTAAAGGCAGCTAGAGAGAGGAAAAAGGTCACCTACAAAGGGAAACCCATCAGGCTATAATCAGACTTCTCAACAGAAACCTTACAGGCCAGAAGAGAATGGCATGTTATATTTAATGCAATCAAACAGAAAGTCCTTGAACCAAGAATACTATATCCAGCATGATTATCATTTAAATATGAAAGAGGGATTAAACAATTCACAGACAAGCAAAAGTAGAGGGAATTTGCATCCCACAAACCACCTCTACAGGGTATTTTAGAGGGACTGCTCTAGATGTAAGCACTCCTAAGGCTAAATAGATGTCACCAGAGGAAATAAAATCACAGCAAAGAAAGCAGACCAACCAAATAATAACTAAAGGCAAAAAATAAAATCAACTAACCACAAAACCAGTCAAAGGAATCGAAAAAGAACACAAAATAAAAAGAATGGAAGAGGAGGAATAAGAATGGAGAGAAAAAAAGAATCATCAGACAGTGTTTATAATAGCTCATTAAGTGAGTTAAGTTAGACACAAAGATACTAAAGAAGGTAACCTTGTACCTTTGGTAACCACGAATCTAAAGCCTACAATGGCAATAACTACATATCTTTCAATAATCACCCTAAATGTAAATGGAATGGATGCACCAAACAAAACACAAAGAGTTAATAGAATGGATAAAAAAGCAAGACCCATCTATATGTTGCTTACAAGAGACTCACCTCAAACCCAAAGACATGCACAGACTAATAGTTAAGGGATGGAAAAAGATATTTCATGCAAACAATGAGGAGAAAGAAGCAGGTGTTGCACTACTAGTATCAGACAAAATGGACTTTAAAACAAAGAAAGCAATAAGAAATAAAGAAGGACATTACATAATGATAAAGGGGTCAGTTCAACAAGAGGATATAACCATTATAAATATATATGCACCCAACACAGGATCACCAGCATATGTGAAACAAATACTAACAGAATTAAAGGAGGAAATAGAATGCAATGCACGCATTTTAGGAGACTTCAACACACCAATCACTCCAAAGGATAGATCCACCAGACAGAAAATAAGTAAGGACACAGAGGCACTGAACAACACACTAGAACAGATGGACCTAACAGACATCTATAGAACACTACATCCAAAAGCAACAGGATATACATTCTTCGCAAGTGCACATGAAACATTCTCCAGAATAGACCACATACTGAGCCACAAAAAGAGCCTCAGAAAATTCAAAAAGAATGAAATTCTACAAAACAACTTTTCAGACCATAAAGATATAAAACTAGAAATAAATTCTACAAAGAAAATAAAAAGACCCACAAAAACATGGAGGCTTAACAACATGTTCCTAAATAATCAATGGACCAATGTCCAAATCAAAACAGAGATCAAGCAATATATGGAAACAAACGACAACAGCAACACAAAGCCCCAACTTCTGCGGGATGCAGCAAAAGCAGTCTTACGAGTAAAGTATATAACAATTCAGGCATATTGAAAGAAGGAAGAACAATCCCAAATGAATAGTCTAATGTTAAAATTATTGAAATTTGAAAAAGAAGAACAAATAAGGCCCAAAGTCAGCAGAAGAAGGGGCATAATAAAGATCAGATGAGAAATAAATAAAATTGAGAAGAATAAAAAAATAGAAAAAAAATCAATGAAACCAAAGCTGGTTCTTTTAGAAAGTAAACAAAATTGATAAGCCTCTAGCCAGACTTATAAAGGGAAAAAGAGAGTCAACACACATCAACAGAATCAGAAATGAGAAAGGAAACATCATGATGGACCCAACAGGAGTAAAAAGAATTATTAGAGAATACTATGAAAACCTACATGGTAACAAGCTGGAAAACCTAGAAGGAATAGACAACTTCCTAGAAAAATACAACCTTCCAAGTCTGACCAAGGAAGAAACAGAACATCTAAACAAACCAACTACCAGCAAAGAAATTGAATAGGTAATCAAAAAACTACCCAAGAACAAAACCCCTGGGCCAGATGGATTTACCTCACAATTTTATCAGACCTAGAGAGAAGATATAATACCCATTTTCCTTAAAGTTTTCCAAAAATTAGAAGAGAATACTCCCAAATTCACTCTATGAAGCCAACATCATCCTAATACCAAAACCAGGCAAAGACCCCACCTTAAAAGAAAATTACAGACCAATATCCCTGATGAATGTAGATGGAAAAATACTCAACGAAGTAGTAGCAAATCAAATTCAAAAATACATCAAAATGATCATACACCATGACCAAGTGGGATTCATCCCAGGGATGCAAGGATGGTACAACATTCGAAAATCCATCAACATCATCCACCACATAAACAAAAAGAAAGACAGAAAGCACATGATCATCTCCATAGATGCTGAAAAAGCATTTGACAAAATTCAACATCCATTCATGATAAAAACTCTCAACAAAATGGGTATAGAGGGCAAGTACCTCAACATAATAAAGGCCATATATGATAAACCCACAGCTGACATCATACTGAACAGCGAGAAGCTGAAAGCTTTTCCTCTGAGATCAGGTAAAAGACAGGGATGCCCACTCTCCCCACTGTTATTCAACATAGTCCTGGAGGTCCTAGCCATGGCAATTAGACAAAACAAAGAAATACAAGGAATCCAGATTGGTAAAGAAGAAGTCAAACTG
The DNA here is from genome assembly GCF_030020395.1 of Manis pentadactyla. NCBI lineage: Eukaryota > Metazoa > Chordata > Mammalia > Pholidota > Manidae > Manis > Manis pentadactyla. The sequence goes on from NC_080038.1 coordinate 73,170,294, forward strand.
TCACTATTTGCAGATGACATGATATTGTACATAAAAAACCATAAAGACTCCACTCCGAAACTACTAGAACTGTTATCGGAATACAGCAAAGTTGCAGGATATAAAATTAACACACAGAAATCTGTGGCTTTCATATACACTAACAATGAACCAATAGAAAGAGAAATCAGGAAAACAATTCCATTCACAATTGTATCAAAAAGAATAAAATACCTAGGAATAAACCTAACCAAAGAAGTGAAACACCTATACCCTGAAAACTATAAGACACTCTTAAGAGAAAGTAAAGAGGACACTAACAAATGGAAACTCATCCTATGCTCTTGGCTAGGAAGAATTAATATCGTCAAAATGGCCATCCTACCCAAAGCAATATACAGATTTGATGGAATCCCTATCAAATTACCAACAGCATTCTTCAACGAACTGGAACAAATAGTTCAAAAATTCATATGGAAACACCAAAGACCCCGAAAAGCCAACGCAATCCTGAGAAGGAAGAATAAAGTGGGGGGATCTCGCTCCCCAACTTCAAGTTCTACTACAAAGCCACAGTTGGCAAGACAACTTGGTACTGGCACAAGAACAGAGCCACAGACCAGTGGAACAGAATAGAGCCCCCATACATTAACTCAAACATATATGGTCAATTAATATATGATAAAGGAACCATGGACATACAATGGGAAAATGACAGTTTCTTCAATAGATGGTGCTGGCAAAACTGTACAGCTACATGTAAGAGAATGAAACTGGATAACTGACTAACTCCATACGCAAAAGTAAATTCGAAATGGATCAAAGACCTGATTGAAAGTCATGAAACCATAAAACTCTTAGGAAAAAACATAGGCAAAAATCTCTTGGACATAAACATGGGCGACTTCTTCATGAACATATCTCCCTGGGCAAGGGATACAAGGCAAAAATGAACAAGTAGGGCTATATCAAGCTGAAAAGCTTCTGTACAGCAAAGGCCATCATCAATAGAACAAAAAGGTACCCTACTGTATGGGAGAATATATTCATAAATGACAGATCCCATAAAGGGTTGAAATCCAAAATATATATAAGAGCTCATGCACCTCAACAAAAAAAGGCAAATAATCCAATTAAAAAATGGGCAGTGGAGCTGAACAGACAGTTCTCCAAAGAAGAAATTCAGATGGCCAACAGACACATGGAAAGATGCTCCACATCACTAAACATCAGAGAACTGCAAATTAAAACCACAATGAGATATCACTTCACACCAGTAAGGATTGTCACCATCCAAAAGATAAGCAACTTAAATGTTGGCGAGGTTGCAGAGAAAGGGGAACCCTCCTACACTGCTGGTGGGAATGTAAATTATTTCAACTATTGTGGAAAGCAGTATGGAGGTTCCTCAAAAAGCTCAAAATAGAAATACCATTTGACCCAGGAATTTCACTCCTAGGAATTTACCCTAAGAATGCAGCATCCCAGTTTTAAAAAAGATGATGCACCCCTATGTTTATCGCAGCACTATTTACAATAGCCAAGAATTGGAAGCAACCTAAGTGTCCATCAGTAGATGAATGGATAAAGAAGATGTGGTACATATACACAATGGAATATTATTCAGCCAGAAGAAGAAAACAAATCCTACCATTTGCAACAACATGGATGGAGCTAGAGGGTATTATGTTCAGTGAAATAAGCCAGGCAGAGAAGGACAAGTACCAAATGATTTCACTCATATGTGGACTTTAAGAACAAATAAAAACTGAGGGAACAAAACAGCAGCAGAATCACAGAACCCAAGAATGAACTAACAGTTACCAAAGGAAAAGGGACTGGGGAAAATGTATGGGAAGGGAGGGATAAGGGCAGGGAAAAATAAAGCGGGCATTACGATTAGCATGTATAATGTGGGGGTGGACATCATGGGGAGGGCTGTACAACACAGAGAAGTCAAGCACTGATTCTACAGCATCTTGCTATGCTGATGGACAGTGACTGTAATGGGGATTGTGGGGGGGAATTGGTGAAGGGGGGAGCCTAGTAAACATAACGTTCTGCATGTAATTGTAGATTAATGATAACAAAATTTTAAAAAATTCAGTGGTGAATCTATCTGTTCTGGGGGTTTTATTCTTCGGTAGTTTTTTGATTACTGATACAATTTCATTTCTGGTAATTGGTCTGCTTATATTTTCTGTTTCTTACTTGGTCAGTCTTGGAAGGCTGTATTTTTCTAGGAAGTTGTCCATTTCTTCTAGGTTATCCAGTTTGTTACTATATAGATTTTCATAGTATTCTGTAATAATTCTTTGTATTTCTGTGGCATCCATCGTAATTTTTCCTTTCTCATTTCTGATTCTGTTTATGTATGTAGACTCTCTTTTTTTCTTGATAAGTCTGGCTAGGGGTTTATCTATTTTTTTATTTTCTCAAAGAACCAGCCCTTGGTTTCATTGAATTTTTTCTGTTGTTTTGTTCTTCTGAATTTTATTTATTTCTTCTCTGATCTTTATTATGTCCCTCCTTCTGCTGACTTTGGGCCACATTTGTTCTACTTTTTCCAGTTTCAATAATTGTGACTTCAGACTATTCATTTGGGATTGTTTGTGCAGTTCTCTTAATATTCTTTCATTCCTAGAGATCCTTTTATCTCTCTCCGCCTCAGCTTCTCTGTATTCCTGTTCTCTGATTTTTATTCCATTAACAGTCTCTTGCACCTTTGCCAGTCTGCTCTTAAGTCCTCCTATTGATTGTTTCATTTGTTATCTCCCCCTGGACTTCATCCCTTAGCTCTTGCATATTTCTCTGCAGGTCCATCAGCATGGTTATGACTTTATTTTGAATTTTTTTTTTCAGGAAGATTGGTTATATCTATCTCGCCAGGCCCTCTTTCAGGGTTGTTTGAGTTATTCTTGACTGGACCAAGTTCTTCTGCCTTTTCATGGCAATAGAAGTGATCACCAGCAGGTGGTGTGGGTGTCCGCTGGGAGAACAAATTCCTCTCTTGTCCGCTGGTCACCTTGCCCTTCTCTGTGGCCTGTGTGGGTTACCTGCACACAGGGAGCAGTCTCTTGGTTAATCTTCTGAGCTGCCATGGGCAGGGTGTCCCTCAGGATAGCCTAGGGCACTGTGAGGTATCGCAGACACACCGGATGTGTTCTCCTGCAAGAATGGTACCTCTTCATGCCTTCCGGACCTTGCCCCAGCTTCCTCTGCCTGTGCCATGCAGCAGCCAGTGGGGGCAGCCTCTGGGTTTGGCCCAGTTAGCTGTGCTCTGGGAGGAGTCTCTGAGTGGTTGCTGTGGGTGGGGCACTCCCTGGCTGCTCTGCAGTGGTGGCGGGTGAGCCTGTTTGCTTGCAGCACTGGCAGGGGGGAATGAATGGCAGACTGCTTCTCGCCATGAGTGGCTTCTGCATTACCACCCAGGGGGTTAGGGTGCCTGAAGTTCCTTAGATTCCCAGCCTGCTGGGATGAGTGTGCTGGGACGATTTTGTCCACCTGTTAAACCCTTGTCCCTTTAAGACTTCTACAGTGCCCACTTTTCTTTTTTCCCAAAGGAGGCAGCTGTGGGGACCCACTCACAGTCTCCATCTTGGATTTTACTTTTCCATTACTCTAATATCCAGTACACCATGCGATGTGTGTCTGTGTTCCTGGTGCAGATTACTAGAGCTGGTTATTTAGCAGTCCTGTGTATCCACTCCCTCCTCACTCTGATTCTTTTCCTCCTGCTGGTGAGCTGAGGTGGGGGAAGTGCTGGGGTCCTGCCTGGTCATGGCTTTGTATTTTACCCTTTTCATGAGATGCTGAGTTCTTGCAGATGTAGATGTAACCTGGCTGTTGTACTGTATCTTCTGGTCTCTCTTTTAGGAATAGTTGTATTTGCTGTATTTGCAAAATATATATGGTTTTGGGAGGAGATTTCTGCCACCCTAGTCATGCCACCATCTTGAGCAATTCCTCAGAATAACTCTATTTTATATTTATGATAATGTGGTCCAAGACACAAAAGTCATTTACGATTATATTGTTTATCTAGTAAGAAAAGAAATGTATAACAGAAAAATAACTGAATATATCAAGAAAATGAAACAAAATCAGGCAAAAAACTTTGTACAGGAATGTCAATACCCTAATTTATAAAATTATAAGTGGATGCACTAAGGGTATAAAGAGTAAAATCAGTGATCCCTCAAATACTATGAATGAATGATTACCATGATATATCAGTGATGAAATGTGCCAATTATCAATGAAAGATTAGCAGCTAACTGGTAATATACATATTTAGAAACACTAATATATCTCAAATTCCTCAAATCTACCACTAGGAATACATTAAATATTGAAATAAATCATCATGTTTATATTGTTTATCTACTGTGTGCCAGATGCTTTTTATAAACTATCTCATTCAAACTTCATAGCAACCCTGAATATTAGGTATTCATATTCCCATTATGTAGAGGAAAAACCTGAGACCCAGAGAGACTGTAATTTGGCTAAAACATACTACAAATATGTGGTGGAACTGGGGTTGCAATCCTGATTTGGTTGACTTCAATCCCCATGTTCCCTCTGCTACAATATGCTTCCTTCCAAAAAAGTTGATTTTAAGAGATTGAAATGAGCATCAAAAAAGGTATCACACTATCACAAGAATAGCACATTATTATATAACTCAGGGGAACCTGCTTTTATTTTAACATTGAATTTGTGTATCACAAGTAATTTAAGTCTGGTTTGCTGAATATTAAGTGATTGATAAAATGCATTGTGGAGAACTACTAATGAGAAAATGGGATTTTATAAATGGTCCAACCAATGGTGATTAAATTGAAGCTTTAATCACAGAGGAAGCATGCATGATAGGTAAGTGGGAAGGAAAATGAGTAACACTGAAGTAACATCTGAAAAGGTAATAACTACAAATTTTTTTCAGAAGTATAATTTTTTTCTTTTCAAATAGAAACTTTTGAACTCTGAATTCTTATGTCAGGTAGCAGGTTAGTTCTCATTATGCATAAACTTTGAGACTTGGTGGAAATGTGAACAGAATTGTAATATTATGTTTCCACTTGACAATATAATTTACTGTTTTGATTCACATGTTGGTGGACAAGACCTAAACAGCTTACATTTCCTTGTATATTTTTATATGAACTAGTTAATCAACACACAAATACTCAGAATTTTCCTGAGTTGAAGGTATACAACTGAAAAATTAATATTTTTCAATGATTTCCAATTGTCCTCAGGATAAAAACCAAAATCTTTAATGGCCCTAGAAAGCCCTGTATGGTTTGGCATGTACATGTCTTTCTTTGCACCTCATCTCAAATCATTCTAATCCTTGCTTACTACACTCCTTCACTGCTGAAGCCATGCTGCTTCAGGGTCATTGTGCATACTGTACCCAAATTATTATAGATTACTGAAAGTATTTTGCACTCCCATAAGAAAATATTTCAAATATAACAGTAAGTATATAAAACAAGAACAGATAGCTATGCTCACAAAGAACTATTTGAAGAATTCTAGATTAATGCAATGAAGTTTAGATTTCTCAAAAAATTACTTTTTATGGATTACATGACTTGATAAAATTAAACATTCTGGGTAAGCCTCAGTGTTACTTGTCCAAATCCTATTTCTTGCTCCAAAGAATTTGAGGAGCCTCTAAAGCCAGTTTTAAAGAACAACACTGCACTCTTCTGGTTCTTCTTAGTTCCTTAAATGTATATACATAATAGGGGGAAAAGCAGGGAGATGTAGAATAAAACAAACTTAAGAGACATAAAAACCAAATGTGACATGTGGACCTTATTGGTATGCTGATGGTTGTAAAAAGACATCTTTGAGGTCATCAGGAAAATTTTAATGTAGCCTTGGCATTAGATGGTATTAAGGAATTACTGTTAATTTTGTCAGGCATGATAATGGCATGGTAGTTTTATGGAAAAATAAGTCCTATTAGTTTGATATGCATACTGAAGTATTTAGGCGTGAACAAACAATGTTTGAAATTTGATTTAAAATATTCCAGCAAAAATAAGTAAGAAATAGATGCAAAGAGATTGCTGTAACATAAACTGAATATGCAGAATAAATTCTAGACATTAAAACAAAGCTAATAAAGGATGAGAAGAAAATACGGATGAAGGTTTTGTTTATAGTCAAGGGATAAAATGGACTTCTTAACTATGGTTCAAAGTCCAGAAGCCCAAAAAGAAAAGATTTTTATAAGCACTTCTGCTCATAAAAAAATGAACAATGAAAAACTGCAAAAATATTTGAAACTGAGATCACAAATGAGAGCTAATCTTCCCAGTATATTAAGATGTCTTAGAAATTGACATGAAAAAGACAAGCAATACAATAAAAAAATGAGAAAAAGGCGTGACTGCACAGCTCAGAGAAAAAGGAGTAGAAATTCCCCTTATGTATAAAAAATGCTCAACCTCACTCATAGTAAGAGAAATATGCATAAAGCCACAATGAGAGAATTTTCACCAATCAGTTTTGGGAAATAAGCATTCTCATACATTTGTTAGGACAATCCCTATACAGGCTAATTTGGTAATACTTATAAAAAGTAGAAATGTATTTAGCCTTTGACTCAGCAATCCTAATGAGAATTTCCGACTGCAGATTGACCTGCGTATGTATACAAAGCTATTTATTGCTGTACTGTATGCTGTAATAAAAGATAGGAAATAACACAAATGTCCATTACTAGAGAACTGGTTAAGCAAATTATGGTACACCCATACAAAGTACTATGCATCTGTTTAACAAACAATGAGGGACTTCTCTATATACACTGATCCGAGAAGATCTCCAGTATCTATAGCTAAGGGAAAAAACATAAAAAACGGAAGAGTGTCTGTAATATTATACCTTTTGAGTAAATCAAGGATAGAAGAAATAATGACAAATACCTTCATTTTCTTGTAGTTATGCAGGAGAACACTGGAAGCGTCCACAAGAACTAATAAAAGCAGTTACTTGTAGTGGGTATGGGAAAGTAGTGCAGATGAGGAGGGGATAGGAATGGCATTTCTTAATATAAACCTTGATTTATTGCTTTATTTTTGAACATTTTGAGCTTATTTCATATTCAAGATAACATAAATAAATAAAATTTGAAAAGAAACAAGTTAACTCCTAAGCAAGACTTCCTCATTACATCCAAGAAAATTTAATCTTTCCTTTCACTGTGCTCCCACACTATTTTATACTCAGTTTTCTGTAACACTGCTCAGTCTGTACCATAATTTTGTGATTCTTGTCAGTTATTCCTACAGAGCTATGAACTTCTTCAGTGTAGGAATGTTGTGTTAGTGCATCTCTCTCCATTTTATAATGCACAGTGTCTGGAATGTGGTAGTTGTCCAATAAATTGTTGTATGAATGAATAAAACCTGCTCAGGTCACCATATCTTAATGAATGTCTTTTTAGTCTCTTCTGTTGCATTTATCACTAACTTGTATTAGAATTATTTACTTAAATTTATCTTCATGAGGTTGCAAATCCCTGGAGATACAGTAAGTATTCAATTAATATAGTGAACTGAAAAACTTTGAAAAATATAGAAATATTTTTCTATAATTCTTAAATAAGTGATAACAATACTATCACAAAATGCACTGATATCTAAGATGATCACTTGCTAATGAAATGTAGTCTTATTAGTAGAAAATAAGAATAAAATCTTTAAAAAATAATTTTCCATTACATCGGTGCAATTATCCATGGAGACCTCACATATCCTACAGTCCTTTATTCAAGGATATGCAGAAACTATCAATCCATCTTTAAAATCTCCTTTTGGTTTAGTTTTCAGAATTTCGAGTATTAATTTTGAAAGACATTAATGGTATTTGGGCAGACTTCTTCAGACTAGTAGGGGAGGAACAACAATAATAAATAGGAATCAAAGTTCCAAGACTGAAAGAGATATTTAGAGACCACATAAGTTCTTTGAATCCATGAAAGTCCGTTGGGTTAGCCGACATGTGTTTATTTATATATTCTTTAATTCAGCAGATATTTTCTGAGCAACTACTATCCTAGGCATTCTCGAGTATTCCGAAATAAGTAAAATATGGTCTTTGTCCTCAGGGAGGCAGTATAGCATAGTGGTTAAGAACACCTGACATTAAACCTTTTCAAAAACTGCTTCTCTTTACCACTTACATAACTTTGAGCAGGTTACTTAAATGCTGTGCCTTAGTTTTATCTTCTTCGATAAGGCACAAAAATAGGGGTTTCACAGGACTGTTAGGAAGATTTAGATGAAACAGTGTATGTATAGTGCTGTACATAGTGCTTGCACACAAAAAGCATTCCAGAACTGTTTCTTTTCAGTCTGATCCTCTAAAGGTAGAAGTATTCCTTTCTGCAGTATGTTTTGTCATAATAACAACATTCATCTGCTTTATTGTAGTATATGACCTCATTCTAATACTTAAAGTTAGACTTGGTATTCACATATGGTACTCTTAACCCTAATTCTGAGACTCTATGAGGCATGCCAAATTCTTAGAGTAGTGAGGATATTAATGAATAAAATTGATGAACAATTTTTAGTACTCTTACTAAGAAGAATTAGTACTCTTCTCTAACACTGATGATGGGAGAATGATGTTACTTGTTTGAATGAAACTGGAATTCTGGAAATGATTCTAAATGTATTAAAGTTACTTTGAAAGGGAATGGTGATTACTAAAAATTAGTATGGGTTCACTAAGAATATGATATGCTAGACCAGTCCCTAAATCGTTGTCTCCCAGAACATTGGATTTTAACAGCACAGTTCCCCCCAAAAAATTTCTATGACCAAGTAAATTTAGGAAATATGAGATTAAGCAAAGTCAAATGTGTCTTCACATGTATTTACTTCAGGATTTTCAGTTTTAATGTACTAAAGTATATTTTGTTTTCGAGAGGGTAGCATAATACGCATTCTTTTCCAAATGTGAACACAGAACTATTTTGTGGTGTGTGTATGTGTGCACTTGTGCATTATTTATCAACATTACCACAAATTAATGTTTTATGAAGTATAGTTTTGCAAATACACTTCTAGCTTAAGTTTCTTCATAGAGTTACTAGTGCAGCAGGAAGGAGAATGAGCAAACATATTATATTTTATTTTTTGAAGGCATTTGAACATTTCATTACTCTAAGATGGAAAAATGTCTTCTAGGTCAGTCATCTTTAAACAATTTGTTTGTATAATGTCTAAAAGAATTTTGAAAACATATATATCTCCTTACACATTTTTAAGTTGAACATCAAACCTTTCTCATCATAATTTTTAAATTCTTAAAAAAATTTGGATCTCAGATGCACAGAATTTACTTCATTATAAAGATAGGCAATGACATACTCTCTTCATGTGTCTCATACATAGTCATATATGGATTATTTCTAGTTATCTTTTTACTAAATTAGTGTTTATAATGTAAGAAGCATGTATAAACCCAACACCCCACATGAAACTTAGGCCTTGACAGTAATTTGACATTTAACCATATATTTTCCTCCAACTATTCCATTCCCCTTAGTCACCTACCCTGAATCCTACAGTCAATGCCCCTGGGTTTCTGTTTGGTTTAGCTTTACTGCATTTAAATAAGTTCTGATTCTATATAAAATTTCAGGTGTTTTTAACTTCATAAAAAGAGGCTTAAAGCTATATATAATGATCTGGAACTTAGTATTTTCACTCCACGCTATATTGCTAAGATTCATCCATATTCTTGTATATCTCTGTAGTTTGTTATTTAAAAAGAAAATTTTTATTGACAAACATAGCATACATAAAACATACATACCAAAAAAGTGTGCAAATGATAGGTACAGCTTGATGAGTTGAAATAAACATACCTGATTAACTAGTAGCTACATCAAGAAATAGGTATATTATTAGCTAATTGATATTTTATAGTATTTTAAATGATATATTTTTAAAAGTTCATGTGCCAAGTCTGTTGCTAACATGTTGGAATACCAATCTGTTTATAAATTGATCTTGAAGCCATTTATCTTGGTAAATAAATTCATTTAGTATTTAAAGTAGTTTATAGATTTTTTTAACTTTCTGCATACATGTGTTATTTGTAAATATTGATTTAAATTTCTATCATTCTAATCATTATGCCTTTATTTTATTCCTTGCCTTAATGTTTTGGCTAGATTATCTAATACAAGTTTGAGTGGAAGAGTTAATAGTGGGTATCTATGTCTCTATCACTATCTGAGGGAAAATATCTAGTGTTTCACCAATAAGTGTATTTATTGCAGGTTTTGGTACACACATTTCTTTTTGTTGATTTTTTTTTTTAACAACTAAGGTTGCTGTACAATGTTATATTGGTTTCAAGTATACAGCATAATGATTCAAAGTAATCTATATCACTAGGCATCATACATGTAAGTCCATCCATGTTGTTGCAAATGGAAGGATTTCTGTCTTTTTATGGTTGAAAAGTATTCCATTTTATACGTGGACCATTTTTTCTCTATCCATTGATTTATTTGGTAGATGACCCCTTCAGTTGCTTCCGTATCTCGGCTATTGTAAATAATGAGGCAATAAACCAAGGAGTTAATATATCTTTTCAAATCAGAGGTTTTGTTTTCTTTGTGTAAATTCCTAGAAGTAGAATTACTAGGTTATATGGTATCTTTATTTTTCCTTTTTTGAGGAACCTTCATATGCTTTCTATAGTGACTACACCAATTTACATTCCCATCAACATTTTAGGAGGGCTCCCTTGTTTCCACATCCTTGCAAACACACATTATTTCTTGTCTTCTGGAGACTGGCCATTCTGACTGATGTGAGGTGATACCTCATTGTGGTTTTGATTTGCATTTCCCTGATGATTCATGCTGTGGAGCATCTTTTCATGTGTCTGTTAGCCATCTGTATGTCTTCTTTGGAAAAATGTCTATTCAGATCCTCTGCCCATTTGTTAATCAGGTAACTTGTTTTTGTTGTGTTGAGGTATATGAATTCTTTATATATGTTGGATGTTAACCCCTCATCAGATATATCATTTACAAATATATTCTCCCATACTGTAGGTTGCCTTTTTGTTTTGCTGATGGCATCTTTTGATTTTTAGTTTGTTTCGGTCCTACTTGTTTATTTTTGCTTTTGTTTCCATTGCCTGTGGAGATGTGTCCAGAAGAAAATTGCTCATGCTATTTTCAAGAGATGTTTGTGTATATTCTCTTCTATGAGTTTAATGGTTTCATGTCTTATATTTAGGTCTTTATTCCATTTCAAGTTTACTTTTGTGTATGGAGTGAGACAATAATCCAGTTTCATTCTCTAGCATGTACCTGTCTAGTTTTCCCAACACCATTTATTGAAGGGATTATCTTTTCCCCATTGTGTATTCATAGCTTCTTTTTCATATATAAACTGACCATATATGTATGGGTTTATTTCTGGGCTGTCTATTATGTTCCATTGATCTATGGGTCTGTTTTTGTGCCAGTGTCATACAGTTTTGATTATTGTAACATTGTAGTATAGCTTGAAGTCAAAGAGTGTGATAACCCCAGCTTTCCTCTTCTTTCTCAAGATTGTTTTGGCTACTTGGTAGTTCCATATAAACTTTAGGATTATTTGCTCTAGTTCATTGAAAAGTTCCACTAGTATTCTGATGGAGATTGCATTGCATCTGTGCATTGCTTTGGGCAGGATGGTTATTTGGACAATATTAATTTTTCCTATCCATGAGCATATGACAGATTTCCATTTGTGTGTGTCACCTTCAGTTTCTCTCATCAGTGTCTTACAGTTTTCAGAGTGTAGGTCTTTTGCCTCCTTGATTAGGTTTACTACTAGGGATTTTATCCTTTTGATGCAATTGTAAATGGAATTGTTTTTCGCATTTCTCTTTCCACTAGTTCATTATTATTATATGGGAATGCAACAGATTCCTGCGTATTGTTTTGTATACTTCAATTTTGTTAATTTCTGTTGTTAGTTCTGATAGTTTTTGGTGAAGTCTTAGGGTTTTCTATATACAGTATCATGTCATCCTCAAATAGTGACAGTTTTACTTCTTGACAAATTTGGATACCTTTGATTTGTTTTTCTTCTCTGATTGTTGTGGCTAGTACTTCCAGTATTATGTTAAGTAAAATTGGTGAGAGTGGGCATCCTTTTCTTGTTCCTGATCTTAGATGAAAACCTCTCACCTTTTCACCATTAAGCATGCTTTGTTGTATACAACCTTTACTATGTTGAGGTTTGTTAGCCTATACTCATTTTGTTGAGAGTTTTTATCATGAATGGATGTTGAATTTTGTCAAATGCTTCTTCAGCATTTATTGAGCTAATCATATGGCTTTTATCTTTCCTTTTGTTAATGTGATATATCACAAATTGATTGATTTACAAATATTGTACTGTCCTTTCATCCCCAGAATAAATCCCACTTGCTTGTGATGGATGATCCTTTTGATCTGTTTGTAAATTTGGTTTGCTAGTATTTTTTTGAGGATTTTTGCATCTATGTTCATTTATTAGGGGTATTGGTCTGTAATTTTTTCTTTTGTCTTTGGTTCTGATATTAGCATGATGCTGGCCTCATACAATGAATTTGGAAGTATTCTCTCCTCTTCTATTTTTTGGAATATGTTAAGCAGAATGGGTATTAGTTCTTTTCTAAATGTTTGGTAGAATTCAACTGTGAAGCCATTTGGTCCTGTACTTCATGTGTTGGGAGTTTTTTGATTACCAGTACAATTTTGTTCATGGTAACTGACCTATTCAGGTTTTGTTTCTTCCTAGGTCAGTCTTGGAAGATTGTGTGTTTCAAAGAATTTTTCCATTACTTCTAGATTGTCCAATTTACTGTCATATAATTTTTCATAAAATTATCTTATAATTCTTTGTATTTCTGTGGTGTCAGTTGTAATTTCTCCCTTTTCATTTCTCATTTTGTTTATTTGCATCCTCTCTCTTTTTTTCTTGATAATTCTGTCTAGATGTTTGTCTGTTTTATCTTCTTAAGAACCAGCTCTTAGTTTCATTGATTTTTGCTATTGTTTTCTTATTGTCTATTTTATTTATGTCTGTTCTGATCTTTATTATGTCCTGTCTTCTACCAACTTTAGGCTTCATTTGTTCTTCTTTTTCTAGTTCCTTTTGTTGTGTGTTTAGGCTGTTTATTTTTTGAAGGAGGCCTGTACTGCTATGTACTTCCCTATAAGAACTGCCTTTGCTGTATCCTACATATTTTGAATTATTTTGTTTCTGTTTTCATTTGCGTCCACATATTGTTTGATTTCCTTTTTGATTCATTCATTGATCTATTAATTATTTAGAAGCATGTTGTTTGCCTCCATGTGTTTGTGGGTTTTGTTTGTTTTCTTCATATAATTCAGTTCTAATTTCAATCTATTATGATCTGAAAGGGTGGTTGATACAATTTCAATCTTTTTGAATTTGTTGAGGCTCTTTTTGTGTCTCATTATGTGATCTCTCATGGAGAATGTTTCATGTACACTTGATAAAAATATGTGTCCTGCTGCTTTTGAATGGAATACACTATATATATCTGTTAAGTACATCTGTCCTAATGTGTCTCACAATGCCTGTGTTTTTTTATTGATCTGTATTATGAAAGTGGTGTGTTAAAATCTCCTAATATGATTGTCCTGCTACCTACTTCTACCTTTAGCTTTGTTAGCATTTTTTTTGTGTATTTAGCTCCTCCTATGCTGGGTCCATAGATATTTACAATTGTTATATCTTCTTTCTGGACTTATCCCTTTATCATGATGTAATATCCTTCTTTGTGTCTTGTTATGTTCTTTGTTCTGAAGTCTATTTTGTCTAATATAAGTACTGCTACTGTTTTTTCTCTTACTTTTGTTTCCCTGAAATTATGTTTTTCTGTCTCTTCACTTTTAGTCTATGTATGCCTTTAGATTTGGAATGAGACTCCTGTTAGCAGCATATAGATGTGTCTTGTTTCTTTATCCATTCTGCCACCCTGTGTCTTTTGTTTGGTTTATTTATTCCATTTGCCTTAAAGGTAGTTATTGTAAGTATGTACCTATCATCATTTTATTAATTATTTTCTGTTGTTTTTGTAGATCCTCTCTCTTCCTTTCCTCCACTCTTATACACTTCACTTGTGATTTGATGGTTTTCTTTAGTGTTATAAATGGATCCCTTTTTAAAAATTTTGTATATTATAGTCTTTAGATTTGTGGTAACCATAAGGTTCATAGTTTCTTAAATAAATAACAGTGTAGATTAAGTTGATATCTACTTGATTTCAAACACATTCTAAAATTACTACATTTTTATTCTACTTCCTCCCCTGCACTTTATATATGTCATAATCTACATCTGCTGTGTATGCCTTGACTGATAATTTGTATAGTTGAGTTTACTACTTTCTTTCTAACTTTATGCCTACTTAGTAATTGCCCTGCTACCTTTACTGTAGGTTTATTATCACTGATGAAAATATTTAGATTTAACATTTCCAGCTAAAAAAGTCCCTAACTGGGGATTCAAGATGGTGCTATGAGAGATGAGATAGAGAATTCTTCCCAAAATCATAAATAGTATGAAAATATAGTTAATCACTACAACTTACCCTAAAACAGCAACAAGAAAGAAGGCTGAACCAGACTGCAAACAGACCTCATGAACAGAGCAGACCTCATGAAACAGGGTAACATATGAAAGCCTTGATCTGGTGGGACCCAAGCCCTTACTCCACCCCAGCCCACTGGCAGGAGGAAGAGAAATGGGCCGGGAGGAGTTGGAAGCTTAGGACTGCTGAACACTTAGCCCTGGAGATCTGCTTTGTGAGAAGAAACCTATACTGTATGGAGCTCTGAATGTTGGGGAGCTCAGACAGGCAGAGTGCTTGATAGACTGAGATTCTGGCCATTTGTGGAGGAGGGGATCCACATCCAGCTGCTCTGTGTCAGAGGAAAGGCAGGTGGTCTAAGAGGCTTCCTAGCAGTGAGAGGGCTGCTGAAGGGGCGGGGTTTTCACAGAGCTTGCTGCAAGGAGGAAGGGAGAGCTGGACAAGGTTGTTTGGGTATGCGTTGCCTAGCAGGTTGAGAACTTTGAGAAGTGTCAGGCACTTCATCCCCCTGGCTGGCAACTCAGCTCCGAGAACCCACACTGTGCCATGCAGCTTGCCAAATATTTCTCCTGGCCTGATGGCACTGGTTCGCAAATGGCAGTCACTGTGCTGGTGTCAGGCCAGCTGGAGGGAGGCCCTGCCCACAACAGCTAGAGACATCAAACACAGAGGTTTACACCTGTGTGCTCGGCCCACTGGCTCTGACACCGGAGACAGGCATGGCAGATGGGAATCAGGAAACAGCTCTTTCCTCATCCCAAGCACCAGGGCCACTCCCCTATGACCCCCAACCTCACTCTAGGGTCTGAGGAGCTCCAGAGACTGCAGCTTCTGGGCAGTACTGGGCATCACACAGAAATATGAGACATCCAAAGAACATGGTTCAGACCAAAATCTCAAAAACCCCAGAAAAAGGGCCAAATGAAACTGAATTCACCAATCTTTTGGAAAGAGAGTTCAAAATAAAAGTAATAAACATGCTTATGGAGGTACTGAAAAATATTCAAGAACTCAGGAACAAATTTAAGTTGGAGATTCAATCATTAAGAAATTCCATATCTGAAATGAAACATACAATGGAGGGATTTAAAAGCAGATTAGATGTAGTAGAATAAATGATAAATGGAATAGAAATTAGAGAAGAGGAATACAAAGAAGCTGAGGCACAGAGAGAAAAAAGAATCTCTAAGAATTAAAGAATACTGAGAGAACTGTGTGACCAACTCAAACGGAACAATATTCACAGTATAGGAGTACCAGAAGAAGAAGAAAGAGAAAAAGGGATATCCAGACTGTCATTGAGGAGAGAATTACTGAAAACTTCCACAATCCGAGGAAGGAGATAGTCTCACAAGCCATGGAGGTGCACATATCTCCCAACACAACAGACCCAAGGAAGAAAACATCAAGACATATAATAATTAAATGGCAAAGATCAAGGACAAAGAGACAGACTTTTAAAAGCTGCTGGAGAGAGAAGAAAGATCACATACAAAGGAAAGCCCATCATCAGACTTCTCAACAGAAACCTTACAGGCCAGAAGGGAGGGCATGATATATTTAATGCAATGAAGCAGAAGGGCCTAGAACCAAGAATATTCTACCCAGGAGGGTTATCATTTAAATTTGGAGGAGGGATTAAACAATTTCCAGATAAGCAAAAGCTGAGAGAATTTACCTCCCACAAACCACCTCTGCAATGCATTTTGGAGGGACTTCTATAGATGGAAGTATTCCTAAGGCTAAATAGATGTCAGCCAAGGGATAGACAGAGAGTACTGAATATAATTCATAACATACAAAGAAAGGAGGAGGAAGAAAAAGGAAAAAAAAAAAAACAACCTTTAGGTTGTGTTTGTAATAGCATATGAAGTGAGTTAAATTAGACTGTTAGATAGTAAGGGAATAACCCGTGAACCTTTGGTAACCACAAATCTGAAGCCTTCAATGGCAATAAGTACATACCTATCGATAATCAACCTAAATGTAAATGGCCTGAATACACCACTCAAAAGACATAGAGTTACTGAGTGGACAAAAAAACAATATCCATCTATATGCTACCTACAAGAGAAGCACCTCAAACCCAAGGACATACACAGACTAAAAGTAAAAGGGGGAAAAAAATACTTCATGCAACTCATAGTGAGAAAAAAGCAGGAGATACAATAATTGTATCAGACAAAATAGACTTCTAAAGAAAGAAAGAAACAAGAGACCAAGAATGATCATCTACATATGTGAAACAAATACTAACAGAATTAAAGGAGGAAATAGAATGCAATGCATTCATTTTAGGAGACTTCAACAGACCACTCACTCCACAGGGTAGATCAAACAGACAAAAATTAAGTAAACATACAGAGGCACTGAACAACATATTAGAACAGATGGACCTAATCGATATCTACAGAACACTCCATCCAAAAGCAACAGGATACACATTCTTCTCAAGTGCACATGGAACATTTTCAAAAAATAGATAATATACTTGGCCGCAAAAGAACCTCATTAATTCAAAAAGATTGAAATTCTAACAACCAGCTTCTCAGATCACAAAGATATGAAACTATAAATAAATTACACACACAAAAAATGAAAAAAGCCCACAAACACATGGGGGCATAATAACATGCTCCTAAATTATCAATGGATCAGTGACCAAATAAAAACAGAGCTCAAACAATATATGGAGACAAATGACCACAATAATTCAACAACACAAAATCTGTGGGAAGCAGCGAAGGCTGTGCTAGGGGGAAAATATATTGCAGTAGAAGCCTACCTCAGAAAAGAAGAACAATGCCAAATGAACAGTCTAAACTCACAATTAATGGAATTAGACAAGGAAGAAAAAATGAGGCCCAAAGTCAGCAGAAGGAGGGACATAATAAAGATTAATGTGGAAATAAATGAAATTCAGAAGAATAAAACAATAGAAAGAATCAATGAAAGCAGAAACTGGTTCTTCAAGAAAATAAACAAAATAGATAAACCCCTAGCCAGACTTCTCAAGAAAAAAGAGAGTCTACACACATAAACAGAATCAGAAATGAGAAAGGAAAAATCACAATGAACACCACAGAAATACAAAGAATTGTGAGAGAGTACTATGAAAAATCATATGGTAACAAACTTGATAACCTAGAAGAAATGGGCAACTTTCCAGAAAAACACAACCTTCCAAAGCTGACCCAGAAAGAAACAGAATATCTGAATAGATCAATTACCAGCAAAGAAATTGAATTGGTAATCAAAAAACAACCTAAGAAAAAAACTCCTGAAACAGATGGTTTCAATGCTGAATTTTATCAAATACTTAGTGAAGACACAATACCCAACATCTTTTAAGTTTTCAAAAAAGTAGAAGAGGAGGGAATAATACCAAACTCATTCTACGAGGACATCACTCTAATACCAAAACAGGGCAAAGACATCACTAAAAAAGAAAATTAGAGACCAATGTCACTGATGAACATAGATGCAAAAATACTCAACAAAATGTTCACAAACTGAATTCAAAAATACATCAAAAAGATCATTCATCATGATCAAGTGGGATTCATCCAAGGGATGCAAGGATGGTATAACATATGAAAAGCGATCAACATCCACTACATCAACAAAAAGAAGGACAAAAACCACATGATCATCTCCATAGATGCTGAAAAGACATTTTGACAAAATTCAACATCCATTCATGAAAAAACTCTCAACAACATGGTTACAGGCGGCAAGTACCTCAACATCATAAAGGCCATATATGACAAATCCCAGCCAACATTATACTTAACAGCAAGAAGCTGAAAGCTTTTCCTTTATGATGGGGAACAAGACAAGTATGCCCACTCTCCCCACTGTTATTCAACATAGTTCCGGAGGTCCTAGCCACAGCAAACAGACAACACAAAGAAATAAAAGGCATCCAGATTGGCAAGGAAGAAGTCAAACTGTCCCTGTTTACAGATGACATGATACTGCACATAAGTAACCCTAAAGAATCCACTCCAAAACTACTATATCTAATATCTGAATTCAGCAAAGCTGCGGGATACAAAATTAATATACAGAAATCTGTTGCATTCCTATATACTAACGATGAACTAGCAGAAAGAGATCAGGAAATAATTCCATTCACAATTGTATCAAAAAGAATAAAATACCCAAGAATAAACCTAACTAAGGAAGTGAAAGACCTATACCCTGAAAACTAAAAGACACTCTTAAGATGAATTAAAGAGGACACTTATAAATGGAAATTCATCCCATGCTCTTGGCTACGAAGAATTAATGTTTTCTAAATGGCCATCTTGCCTAAAGCAATCTACAGATTCAAGGCGATCCTTATCAAAATACCTACAGCATTCTTCAATGAACCAGAGCAAATAGTTAGAAAATTCATATGGAACCACCAAAGACCCCGAATAGCAAAAGAAATCCTCAGAAGGAAGAATAAAGCAGTAGGAATTATGCTCACTGACTTCAAGCTCTACTACAAAGCCATAGTAATCAAGACAATTTGGTACTGGCACAAGAACAGACCCATAGTCCAGTGGAACAGAATAGAGAGCCAAGATATCAACCCAAGCATACATGGTCAATTAAAATACGATAAAAGATCCATAGATATACAATGGGGAAATGACAGCCTATTCAACAGCTGGTGTTGACAAAACTGGACAGCTACATGTAAGAGAATGAAATTGGGTAATTGTCTAACCTCATACACAAAAGTAAATTCAAAATGGATCAAAGAGCTGAATGTAAGTCATGAAACCATAAAACTCTTAGAAAAAAATATAGACAAAAAAATCTTGGAAATAAACATGAGCAACTTCTTCATGAACATATCTCCCCCGGCAAGGGAAACAAAAGCAAAAATGAAGAAGTGGGACTATATCAAACTAAAAAGCTTCTGTACAGCAAAGGACACCATCAGAAAACAAAAAGACATCCTATATAATGGGGGAATATATTCATAAATGACATATATGATAAGGAGTTGACATCCAAATTATATGAAGAATGCACACATCCCAGTAAAATAAAAGCAAATAATCCAATTAAAAAATGGGCAGAGGGGTAAGGTCGGAGCCAAGATGGCAGCATGAGTAGATCAGTGGAAATCTCCTCCCAAAACCACATATATTTTTGAAAATACAACAAAGTCAACTCTTCCTGAAAGAGAGACACAGAACAACAGCCAGACTACATCCACACCTGCGAGAACCCAGTGTCTTGCAAAGGGGGTAAGAAACAAGCCACAGCCCGGAGGGACCCGAGCACCCCTCACCCCAGCTCCCGGCAGGAGGAGTGGAGTCGGAGCAGGGAGGGAGAGGGAGAGGGAGCCCAGGACTGTTAAGTAGCCAGTGCTAGCAATTGGCACCGGAGCACAGACACAGTGTGTGCGTGGGGTGCTGGAAACTAGGGAAACAGGACAGTAAGACCTGTGAGCGGGTCACCAAAGCTGGTGCCCCGTGGACAAAGAAAAGCAAGTGCTTTTTGAAAGTATTAAATGGACAGGGACCCCACAGCTGGACAGAAGCATCCTGGAACACATAGCCCAGCAGCTGGGAATCCCGGAGAACTCATGGCACCCTAACCTCTTGGGCAGCAGTGCACCTCAGTGGCCCCTCACAGAGATAAACAGCCTCCCTACCGTTTTCCCTCCAACGCGGCTCCACCATATCAGTGCAGCTGCCCAAGTCAGGCCCGTCCACAGCAACTGTGGAGCTAAACTCCAGAGTGGCAGGGCAAGAAACAGAAGCCCCGTCTGTGCACAGCTGCCCAGCACAAGCCACTAGCGGTCACTGTTCTCCCAGGAGAGGAAGGCCACAAATCAACAAAAAGGGATATTCTCCTGGCCGTCACTCGTGCCAGCTCTGCAAACTATGTATATCGCCATGAAAAGGCAGAATTTGAGGCAGACCAAGATCACAGAGTCAACCAATGAGGACATAGACCTAACCAGTCTTCCTGAAAAATAATTCAAAATAAAAATCATAAACATACTGACGGAGCTGCAGAGAAATATAAAAGAGCTAAGGGATGACATATGGAGGGAGATTGCAGAAGTGAAAAAATCTCTGGAAGGATTTATAAGCAGAATGGATAAGATGCAAGAGGCAATTGATGGAATAGAAACCAGAGAAAAGGAACACATGGAAGCTGATGCAGAGAGATAAAAGGATCTCCAGGAATGAAACAATATTAAGAGAGCTGTGTGACCAATCCAAAAGGAACAATATCCGCATTATAGGGATACCAGAAGAAGAAGAGAGAGAATAAGGGATAGGAGGTGTATTTGAAGAAATAATTGCTGAAAACTTCCCCAAACTGGGGAAGGAAATAATCGATCAAACCGCGGAAGTACACAGAACTCCCAATAGAACGGAACCAAGGAGGACAACACCAAGACACATAATAATTAAAATGGCAAAGATCAAGGACAAGGACAAAGTTTTAAAGGCACCTAGAGAGAGGAAAAAGGTCACCTACAAAGGAAAACCAATCAAGCTATCATCAGACTTCTCAACAGAAACCTTACAGGCCAGAAAAGAATGGCATGATATATTTAATGCAATGAAACAGAAGGGCCTTGAACCAAGAATACTGTATCCAGCACGATTATTATTTAAATATGAAGGAGGGATTAAACAATTCCCAGACAAGCAAAAGTAGAGGGAATTTGCCTCCCACAAACAACCTCTACAGGGTATTTTAGAGGGAATATTCTACATGGGAGCACTCCTAAGACTAAACAGATATCACCAGAGAAAATAAAATCACAGCAAAGAAAGCAGACCACCAAATACTAACTAAAGGCAAAAAAATAAAATCAACTACCTACAAAAAGCACTTAAAGGAAACACTAAAGAGCACAGAATAAAACAACCAACATATAAAGAATGGAGAAGGAAGAATAAGAAGGTAGACAAGTAAAGAATCTACAGACAGTGTTTATACCAGCTCAATAAGCAAGCTAAGTTAGGCAGTAAGATACTAAAGAAGCAAACCTTGAACCATTGGTAACCACGAATCTAAAGCCTGTAATGGCAATAAGTACATATATTTCAATAGTCACCATAAATGTAAATGAACTGAATGCACCAATCAAAAGACACAGAGTAATAGAATGGACAAAAAAGCAAGACCCATCCATATGCTGCTTACAAGAGACTCACCTCAAACCCAGAGATGTGCACAGACTAAAAGTCAACGGATGGAAAAAGATATTTCATGTAAACAACAGGGAGAAGAAAACAGGTGTTGCAATACCAGTATCAGAAAAAATAGACCTCAAAACAAAGAAAGTAACAAGAGATAAAGAAGGACACTACATAATGATAAAGGGCTCAGTCCATCAAGAGGATATAACCATTATAAATACATTTGTATAAAACACAGGAGAACCACCATATGTGAAACAAATACTAAAAGAACTAAAGGAGGAAATAGAATGCAATGCATTCATTTTAGGAGACTTCAACACGCCACTCACCCCAAAGGGTAGATCCACCAGAAAGGAAATAAATAAGGACACAGGGGCACTGAACAACACATTAGAACAGATGGACCTAATAGACATCTATAGAACTATACATCCAAAAGCAACAGAATACATATTCTTCTCAACTTCCCATGTAAAATTTTCCAGAATAAA
This sequence comes from Manis pentadactyla, assembly GCF_030020395.1. NCBI lineage: Eukaryota > Metazoa > Chordata > Mammalia > Pholidota > Manidae > Manis > Manis pentadactyla. The sequence continues at coordinate 73,192,585 of NC_080038.1, forward strand.
CCACATATGAGGCCATAGAAAGGACCTCAGTAAATTCCAAAAGATTGAAATCCTACCAAACAACTTTTCAGACCACAAAGGTACAAAACTACAAATAAATTGTACAAAGAAAACAAAAAGGATCACAAACACATGGAAGCTTAACAACATGCTCCTAAATAATCAATGGATCAACGAACAAATTAAAATAGAGATCAAGGAATATATGGAAACAAATGACAACAACAACACAAACTCCCAACATCTGTGGGACGCAGCAAAAGCAGTCTTAAGAGGAAAGTATACAGCAATCCAGGCATACTTAAAGAAGGAAGAACAATCCCAAATGAATATTCTAACATCACAATTAGTGAAACTGGAAAAAGAAGAACAAAAGAGACCTAAAATCAGCAGAAGGAGGGACATAATAAAGATCAGAGAAGAAATAAAGAAAATTGAGAAGAATAAAACAATAGAAAAAAATCAATGAAACCAAGAGCAGGTACTTTGGGAAAATAAACAAAATAGACAAGCCTCTAGAAAAACATATAAAGAGAAAAAGAGAATCAACACACATCAACAGATTCAGAAATGAGAATGGAAAAATCACGACAGACTTCACAGAAACACAAAGAATTACTAAAGACTACTATGAAAACCTATATGCTAATAAGCTGGAAAACCTAGAAGAAATGGACAACTTGCTAGAAAAATACAACCTTCCAAGACTGACCTAGGAAAAAACACAGAAGTTAAACAAACCAATTACGAACAAAGAAATTGAAGCAGTAATCAAACAAGTACACAAGAACAAAACAACCGGGCCAGACGGATTTACCTCGGAATTTTATCAGTCATATAGAGAAGACATAATACCCATTCTCCTTGAAGTTTTCCAAAAAATGGAAGAGGAGGGAATACTCCCAAACTCATTCTACAAAGCCAACATCACCCTAATACCAAAACCAGGCAAAGACCCCACCAAAAAAGAAAATTACAGACCAATATCCCTGACGAATGTAGATGCAAAAATACTCAATAAAATATTAGCAAACTGAATTCAAAAATACATCAAAAAGATCATACACCAAGAACAAGAGGGATTCATCCCAGGGATGCAAGGATGGTACAACATTCGAAAGTATATCAACATCATCCACCACATCAACAAAAAGAAAGACAAAAACGACATGATCATCTCCATAGAAGCTGAAAAAGCATTTGACAAAGTTCAACATCCATTCATGATAAAAACTCTCAGCAAAATGGGAATAGAGGGCAAGTACCTCAACATGATAAAGGCCATCTATGATAATCAAACAGCTAACATTATATTGAACAGCCAGGAGCTGAAAGCTTTTCCTCTGAGATTGGGAACTAGACAGGGATGCCCACTCTCCCCACTGTTATTTAACATATTACTGGAGGTCCTAGCCACGGCAATCAGACAAAACAAACAAATACAAGGAATCCAGATTGGTAAAGAAGAAGTTAAACTGTCACTATTTGCAGATGACATGATACTGTACATAAAAAACTGTAAAGGCTCCACCCCAAAACTACTAGAACTGATATCGGAATGCAGCAAAGTTGCAGAAAATAAAATCAACACACAGAAATCTGTGGCTTTCCTATACACTAACAATGAACCAACAGAAAGAAAAATCAGGAAAGCAACTCCATTCACAATTGCATAAAAAAAATAAAATACCTAGGAATAAACCTAACCAAAGAAGTGAAAGACTTATACTCTGAAAACTACAAGTCACTCTTATGAGAAATTAAAGGGGACACTAACAGATGGAAACTCATCGCATGCTCGTGGCTAGGAAGAATTAATATCGTCAAAATGGCCATCTGCCCAAAGCAATATACATACTTGATGCAATCCCTATGAAACTACCAGCAACATTCTTCAATGAACTGGAACAAATAATTCAAAAATTCATATGGAAACACCAAAGATCCCGAATAGCCAAAGTAATCCTGAGAAAGAAGAATAAAGTAGGGGGGATATCACTCCCTAACTTCAAGCTCTACTATAAAGCCATAGTAATCAAGACAATTTGGTACTGGCACAAGAACAGAGCCACAGACCAATGGAACTGACTAGAGAATCCAGACATTAACCCAGACATATATGGTCAATTAATATTTGATAAAGGAGCCATGGACATGTGGAAAGCAGTATGGAGGTACATCAATGGCAAAATGACAGTCTCTTCAACAGATGGTGCTGGCAAAACTGGACAGCTACATGTAGGCGAATGAAACTGAACCATTGTCTAACCCCATATACAGAAGCAAACTCAAAATGGATCAAAGACCTGAATATGTCATGAAACCGTTAAATTCTTGGAAAAAAATATAGGCAAAAACCTCTTAGACATAAACATGAGTGACCTCTTCTTGAACATATACCCCCAGGCAAGGAAAATAACTGAAAAAATGAACAAGTGGGGCTACATTAAGCTGAAAAGCTTCTGTACAGCAAAAGACACCATCAATAGAACAAAAAGGAACCCTAGAGTATGGGAGAATATATTTGAAAATGAGAGATCCGATAAAGGCTTGACGTCCAGAATATATAAGGAGCTCACATACCTCAACAAACAAAAAACAAATAACCCAATTAAAAAATGGGCAGAGGAACTGAACAGACAGTTCTCCAAAAAAGAAATACAGATGGCCAACAAACACATCAAAAGATGCGCCACATCGCTAATTATCAGAGAAATAAAAATTAAAACTGCAATGAGATATCACCTCACACCAGTAAGGATGGCTGCCATCCAAAAGACAAACAACAAATGTTGGTGAGGCTGTGGAGAAAGGGGAACCCTCCTACACTGCTGGTGGGGATGTAAATTAGTTCAACCATTGTGGAAGGCAGTATGGAGGTACATCAAAATGCTCAAAACAGACTTACCATTTGACCCAGGCATTGCACTTCTAGGAATTTACCCTAAGAATGCAGCAATCAAGCTTGAGAAAGACCAATGCACCTGTATGTTTATCGCAGCACTATTTACAATAGCCAAGAATTGGAAGAAACCTAAATGTCCATCGATAGATGAATGGATAAAGAGATATGGTACATATACACAATGGAATACTACTCAGCGATAAGAAAAGGGCAAATCCTACCATTTGCAGCAACATGGATGGAACTGGAGGGTATTATGCTCAGTGAAACAAGCCACATGGAGAAAGAGAAATACCAAATGATTTCACTCATCTGTAGAGTATAAGAACAAAGGAAAAACTGAAGGAACAAAATAGCAGCAGAATCACAGAACTCAAGAATGGACTAACAGGTACCAAAGGGAAAGGAACTGGAGAGGATAGGTGAGTAGGTAGGGATGGGGGGGAAGAAGAAGGGGTGTATTAAGATTAGCATGCATGGCGGGGTGGGAGAAAGGGGAGGGCTGTACAACACAGAGAAGACAAGTAGTGATTCTACAACATTTTGCTATGCTGATGGGCAGTGACTGTAAAGGGTTTTATAGGGGGGACCTGGTATAGGAGAGAGCCTAGTAAACATAATATTCGTAATGTAAGTGTTGATTAATGATAACAACAAAAAAAAAGCAGTTCCTGTTTGGTGACCTCCAATGAGTTCTACACAATGGTATATAGGGAATATAAAAGTGTAGGCAAATAGTCTGTTTGTGTTTACACAGAGGATCAAAGCCTAATTGGGCTACCCTGAAAATGAACTAAGATACGATATGAAAAAGAACTTCCAACATCAGCACTCTCGGGAAGACTCATGCCAGAAGATGATCATCAAAAAACCCCAACAAAGATCCACGCACTGCTACAGGTGTAGATGCACTCATCCCACCAGTTCCTGGACTTGCCATGGGAATGAAGAAGGAGATATCAAAGCTGGCCTGTGCATACAGTAAAACAACAAATTTGACTGGATCTATACTGTTGGAACTCAACCAAGAATTAGGAGAAGTGCAAATTGTAGTGCTCCAAAATCTTACAACTACAGACTATTTACTGTTAAAAGAACATATGGGATGTGAACAGTCCCCAGGAATGGGTTGTTTTAATTTGCTGATTTCTCTCAGACTGTTCAAGTTCAGTTGGACAATTTCCACCATATCATAGATAAGTTTTCACAAATGCCTAAGGTGCCTAACTGGTTTTCTTGGTTTCACTGGAGATGGCTGGTAATTACAGGTATGCTTTGGTTATGTAACTGTACTCCTATTATGTTAATGTGTGTGTGCAATTTAATTAGTAGTTTAAAACCTATACATGCTGAAGTTACTCTACAAGAAGATATGTCAAAGAAATCATCAATCTTCCCATGTTTTCTTCCACCTGCTACTTCTATAGCTTTTCTTCTTCCTTCCTAATTACATCCCTTAAATAGAATTCATGCCTCATATCGAATTTACCGAGTATCATAATTCTTCCAAGTGGTAAAGATACCTCAAGACAAATGCTGGGCATAGAAGCCACAGGGCATAAATCTGCAAAGAAGTAAAAAGCTAACCTTTTCAAACAATAAGGCTTCCCTCTCACTTACCAACTTTACATTTCCCTGTATGGCCCCGGAAAATGACTGGTTAGCCAGAGACGGGTAAGATTCCTCAAGGGAGGAACAACCTGAGACAGGCACAGTCACAGGGGGGCCATCAGGTGAGAAATTGGGGATCAACAGAGGTGAGGCTTAGAACCTCACCCTCCCCTGTTCTGAGAGAAATCTTCTGCATATGTGGATGTTTTACTGCCCTTGTCTGGCTTGGATTAACACATTGTCTACAGGCATATACCTGATCATCTACATTTGCTCTCTTACAACACTAAACTATGTTTTCTACCTTTATCTTGTATATACCTACCACTTCAGCATTTTATTAAAAATAATAATAATAAAGAGAGACATGTGGTATCCACATATAAATCAAGTAATAAATCAAATGAATATTCATATTTGAACTGACTCTTCATAGTTCATAACGCATGATCAAAACCAAAAGTTTCTGTGATGACTTCCCTTGTATTGTTCACCATGTAACTTAGGCACTATGTAAGAATTTGTTCTCCATGTAAGAACTTGTTCATTATGCTTCAGAAGATTGGAGACTGACGAAAATTAGGCATGGGGTGTATTAATGATTGTGCATTGAGCATTGACTCCCCTATACAGAATTTTATTTTTGTTAACAACCATTTGATCAATAAATATGAGAGATGCCCTCACAAAAAAAAGGCAAAAAAAACAGTACACCCTTCGAAATGTAAAATAAATAAGTAACCGGGATGTAAGTTATAGCATAAGGAATATAATCAAAATATTGCAACAACTTGGTATGGTGATAGCTGGTACCTAGAATTATCATGTATATAAATGTTGAATCACTGTGTTGTACACCTGAAACTAATGTAATACTGTGTGTCAACTACCCTTCAATAAAAAATAATTATCTAAAAAAAAAAAATTCTCAACAAAATGGGTATAGAGGGCAAGTACCTCAACATAATAAAGGCCATATATGATAAACCCACAGCTGACATCATACTGAACAGTGAGAAGCTGAAAGCTTTTCCTCTGAGATCAGGTATAAGACAGGGATGTCCACTCTCCCCACTGTTATTCAGCATAGTACTGGAGGTCCTAGCCATGGCAATTAGACAAAACAAAGAAATACAAGGAATCCAGATTGGTAAAGAAGAAGTTAAACTGTCACTATTTGCAGATGACATGATATTGTACATAAAAAACCGTAAAGACTCCACTCCAAAACTACTAGAACTGTTATCGGAATACAGCAAAGCTGCAGGATATAAAATTAACACATAGAAATCTGTGGCTTTCCTGTACACTAACAATGAACCCATAGAAAGAGAAATCAGGAAAACAATTCCATTCACAATTGTATCAAAAAGAATAAAATACCTAGGAATAAACCTAACCAAAGTAGTGAAACACCTATACCCTGGAAAGTATAAGTCACTCTAAAGAGAAAGTAAAGAGGACACTAACAAATAGAAACTCATCCTATGCTCTTGTCTAGGAAGAATTAATATTGTCAAAATGGCCATCCTACCCAAAGCAATATACAGATTTGATGGAATCCCTATCAAATTACCAACAGCATTCTTCAACGAACTGGAACAAATTGTTCAAAAATTCACATGGAAACACCAAAGACCCCGAATAGCCAAAGCAATCCTGAGAAAGAAGGATAACGTAGGGGTGATCTCACTCCGCAACTTCAAGCTCTACTACAAAGCCATAGTAATCAAGACAATTTGGTAGTGGCACAAGAACAGAGCCACAGACCAGTGGAACAGATTAGAGACTCCAGACATTAACCCAAACATATATGGCCAATTAATATAAGATAAAAGAGCTATGGACATACAATGGGGAAATGACAGTCTCTTCAACAGATGGTGCTGGCAAAACTGGACAGCTACATGTAGGAGAATGCAACTGGATCACTGTCTAACCCCATATACAAAAGTAAACTCCAAATGGATCAGACCTGAATTTAAGTCATGAAACCATAAAACTCTTAGAAAAAAACTTAGGCAAAAATCTCTAGGACATAAACATTAGCGACTTCTTCATGAATGTATCTCCCTGGGCAAGGACAACAAAAGCAAAAATGAACAAGTGGGACTATATCAAGCTCAAAAGCTTCTGTACAGCAAAGGACACCATCAATGGAACAAAAAGGTACCCTACAGTATGGGAGAATATATTTGTAAATGACAGATCTGATAAAGGGTTGACGTCCAAAATATGTAAAGAGCTCACACACCTCAACAAACAAAAAGCAAGTAATCCAATTAAAAAATGGGCAGAGGAACTGAACAGATAGTTATCCAAAAAAGAAATTCAGATGGCCAAGAGACACATAAAAAGATGCTCCACATCGCTAGTTATCAGAGAAATGCAAATTTAAATCACAATGAGTTTTCACCTCACATCAGTAAGGATGGCTACCATCCAAATGACAAATAACAACAAATGTTGTTGAGGTTGTGGAGAAAGGGGAACCCTCCTACACTGCTGGTGGGAATGTAAATTATTTCAACCATTGTGGAAAGCAGTGTGGAGGTTCCTCAAAATGCTCAAAATAGGCTTACCATTTGACCCAGGAATTCCACTTCTAGGAATTTTCCCTATGAATGCAGCACTCCAGTTTGAAAAAGACAGATGTACCCCTATGTTTATCGCAGCACTATTTACAATAGCCGAGAAATGGAAGCAACCTAAGTGTCCATGTGTAGATGAATGGATAAAGAAGATGTGGTACATATACACAATGGAATATTATTCAGCCATAAGAAGAAAACAGATCCTACCATTTGCAGCAACATGGATGGAGCTAGAGGATATTATGCTCAGTGAAATAAGCCAAGCAGAGAAAGACAAATACCAAATGATTTCACTCATCTGTGGAGTATAAGAACAAAGGAAAAACTGAAGGAACAGTACAGCAGCAGAATCACAGAACCGAACAATGGACTAACAGGTACCAACGGGAAGGAGACTGGGGAGGATGGGAGGGTAGGGAGGGATAAGGCCGGAGAAGAAGAAAGGGAGTATTAAGATAAGCATGTATGTTGGAGGTGGGGGAAATGGGATGGCTGTGCAACACAGAGAAGACAAGTAGTGATTCTACAACATCTTTTTATGCTGATAGACAGTGACTGTAATGGAGTTTGTGGGGGGGACTTGGTGTAGGGGAGAGCCTAGTAAACATAATGTTCTTCATGTAATTGTAGATTAATGATAACAAAAAAAGTGGGGTGTTTACTCCCTGATAGGATAAATTTTACTGCAAATCAACAATTAATGCCTGCTTTACATATCCTTAATTTTGATCTTTTAATGGGTGTCAGATGATCAGCTGTGGAAGTACATTTTTCTGATAATATTTCTTTGTCTTAAAAAAAAACAGTTCCTGTGTGGTGGTTTCCAATAGGTTCTTCACAATGGTATAGAGTCATATCAAAGTGTGGGCAAAGGGTTTGTTTGTGTTTATACAGAGGATCAAAGCCTATTTTGGCTACCCAGAAAACGAATTAAGATATGATATGAAGAAGAACTTCCAACATCAACATCCTCTGGAAGAGTCATTCCAGAAGATTATCATCAAAAAACTTCAACAAATATCCTGGCGCTGTTGCAGTTGTAGCTGCATTCATCCTGCCTGTTCCTGGACTTGCCATTGGAATGCAGAAGCAGATATCTAAGCTGGCCTGTGCATACAGTAAAAAAACAAATTTGACTGGTTCTATATTGTCAGAAATCAACCAAGAATTAGGAGAAGTGAGAGTTGCAGTGCTTCAAAATCATGCACTATAGACTATTGTTAAAAGAACATATGGGATGTGAACAGTTCCCAGGAATGTGTTATTTTAATTTGTCTGATTTTTCTCAAACTATTCAAATTCAGTTAGACAATATCCATCATACTATTGATAAGTTTTCACAAATGCCTAGGGTACCTAACTGGTTTTCTTGGTTTCACTGGGTATGGCCGGTAATTGTAGGTCTGCTTTTGTTATGTATCTGCATTCCTATTCTGTTTATGTGTGTATGCAATTTAATTAGTAGTTTGTTAAAACCTATACATGCTTATGTTACTCTACAAGAAGTTATGTCAAAGAAATAATCAATCTTCCCATGTTTTCTTCCATCTGCTACTTCTATAGCTTTTCTTCTTCCCTCCTATTACAGCCCTTTAGTAGAATTTGTGCCTCATATTGAAAATTACCAAGTATCATAATTCTTCCAAGTGGTAAAGATACCTCAAGACAAATGCTGGGCATAGAAGCCACAGGGCATAAATGTGCAAAGAAGTAAAAAGCTAACCTTTTCAAACAATACTGCTTCTCTCTCACTTAACAACTTTACATTTCCCTGTATGGCCCCGGAAGACAGCTGGTTAGCCAGAGATGGGTAAGATTCCTCAAGAGAGGAACAACCTAAGACAGGCACAGTTGCAGGGGTGTCATCAGATGAGAAATTGGGGATCAACAGAGGTGAGGCTTAGAACCTCACCCCCCTGTTTTGAGAGAAATATTTTGCATACGTGGATGTTTTGTTGCCCTTGTCTAGCTTGGATTAATACTTAGTCTATAGGCACAGACCTGGTCATCTATACTTGCCCTCTTACAGCACTAAATTATGCTTTCTATCTTTATCTTGCATCTACCTACCACTTCAGCGTTTTATTAAAAAATATAAGGGAGAAAAGTGGGATTCACATATAAATCAAGTATAAAAATCAAATGAATAATCATATCTGACTTGATTGTTTATAGTTCATGATGCATGATCAAAACCGAAAGTTTCTGTGATATGACTGCCCTTGAACTGTTCACCATGTAAGAACTTATTCACTATGTAAGAACTTGTTCACCATGTAAGAACTTGTTCGTTATGCTTCAGAAGATTGGAGGCTGTTGAGAATTAGGCTTGGGGTTGATTAATGATTGTGCATTGACTCCCCTATACAGAATTTTACTGTTGTTAAGAACCATTTGATCAATAAATATAAGAGATACCCTCTAAAAAAAAAGCTGTATGGTCTGCATGTCTGTGTATGTTTGTGTGTCTAATTTGTGTGTTGTAGACATGTGATATTTTCCTACCTCCAAATGGTATTGGCAAAATTAATATGTAAAAGAGTTCCTTTGATTGCCTTAAAAAAATAAGCATTTATGAATTAGGTATTTCTAAAAGTCAGAAATATACTAACCCAAATGTTTTCAAGTGCACATGATCTAGGATAATCTTTGGTAAATAAAAGCTAGTTTGTTCAGTTTAATTAAAATAGGTATGTCTTTGGATTTATCAGCATTATATGCAGATAAACAACATTTATTCTATCTGGTTTGCCAGCTCCTGTTACCTCTATTACAAAAATCTGAGCACATGATGTACATTTGATAATAAAAAAAATACATGAGCACAAGAAAAAGAAAATGGGCAGAGGAGCTGAACAGACACTTCTCCAAAGAAGAAATTCAAATAGCCAACAGGCACATGAAAAGATGCTCCACATCACTAATCATCAGAGAAATGCAAATTAAAACCACAGTGAGATATCACCTCATACCAGTTAGGATGGCCAACATCCAAAAGACAAACAACAACAAATGTTGGAGAGGATATGGAGCAAGGGGTACCCTCCTACACTGCTGGTGGTAATGTAAATTACTTCAACCATTGAGGAAATCAGTATGGAGGTTCCTCATAAAACTAAAAATAGAAATACCATTTTACCCAGGAATTCCACTTCTTGGAACTTACCCTGAGAGTGCAGCAGCCAAATTTGAAAAAGACAGATACACCTCTATGTTTACTGCAGCACTATTTACAATAGCCAAGAAGTGGAAGCAACCTATGTGTCCATCAGTAGATGAATGGATAAAGAAGATGTGGTACATATACACAATGGAATATTATTCAGCCATAAGAAGAAAACAAATCCTACCATTTGCAACAACATGAATGGAGGTAGAGGGTATTATGCTCAGTGAAATAAGCCATGCGGGGAAAGACAAGTATCAAATGATTTCACTCATATGTGGAGTATATGTACAAATAAAAAAGTGAAGGAGCAAAACAGCAGCAGACTCACAGAACCCAAGAATGTACTAAGACTACCAAAGGAAAAGCGAATTAGGAGGGTGGGTGGGATGGGAAGAATAAGGGGGGGAAAGGGCATCATGATTAGCACACATAATATAGCAATGGGTGACACAGGAGAGGCAGTATATACAGAGAAGACAAGTAATGATTCCATAGCATCTTACTACACTGAAGGACAGTGACTGTAATGGGGTATAGGCTGGGTACTTGATAATAGGGGGTGTCTAGTAACCATAATGTTGTTTATGTAATTGTACATGGACAGTATCAAAATATAAAAAATTTAGTTAAAAATATATCTCTAACATTTCCTTTAAGGTGGATTTAGTGGTGGTGATTTCTCTTAACCTTCATTTATCTGGGATACTTTTAATCTCTCCTTCGATTCTGAATGGTAAGCCTGGCTGGGTAGGTAATTCTTGATTGTAGGGTCTTCCCTTTTAGTACTTTGAATATTTCATGCAACTCTGTCTGGCCTGTAAAGTTTCTGCTAAGAAATCTGCTGATAGCCTTTCAGAGTTTTCCTTATAGGTAACTGTCTTCCTCTTGCTGCATTTAAGATTCTCCCTTTCTCTTTAATCTTTGCCATTTACAAATTACTATATGTCTTGATGTTGTCCTCCTAGGGTTCATCTTTTTGATGCTCTCTGTACTTCCAGGACCTGGATGTCTATTTTTTCCTCCAGATTGGGGTAGTTTTCAGCTATTATTTCTTCAAAGATACTTCCTACTCATTTTCTCTCTCTTCTCCTTTTGGGACCCATATTATGCAAATATTGTTCTGTTTGGAGTTGACACACAGCTCTGTAAACATTTTCTCATTTTTAGAACTTCTTTTTTCTCTCTGTTGCTCGGTTTGGTTACTCTGCAGTTCTCTATCTACCATCATAGTGATTCTTTCTTCTGCTTCCAGCATTCTGCTATTCATTCTCTCTATTGTATTTTTCATTTCAGTTATTGTATTCTTCAATTCTCAGTGGCTGTTTTTCACACTTTCTTTCTCTATGTGTTCTCACTGAGATCTTCAGTTCTTTCCCTAGACAGTGAGCATCTATATGACTGTTACTTTGTATTCTTTATCAGGAAGATTGCTTATCTCCATTTCATTTAGCCCTTTCTCTGGTGTTTTATTCTTTTGTATGGAATATATGCCTCTGCCTCTTCATTTGTCTCGGTTTCTGGGTTTCTTCCTTTGTATTAGACAGATTGGCTATGCCTCCTGATGTTAAAAGTACTGGCTTTATCAAGTGGGCTTCCTGTGTTATCCTGAAGCTCAAGATTCTCTGCTCACCAGTGCTTTGTTCTGTTTTGTGGTGGTGCCACAATTGCCATTGTTGTGGTATTGGTGATGATGCCGGGGTTCTTGTTTGCGGAACCAAAGAATGAGCTTCACAAACAGTCAAGGTAGGAGAGCAAGGTACAGGCTTTTATTTAGAGATACAGTGAAAGGACAGAGCTCCTGGCTCGGGGACAAGAGAGTCCATAGTGGTGCCTTGTCTAGGGGGTTTTATAGGCAGTTGAGGATTTTTCGAGAACATGAGAAAACTTAGGGGTAGGGACTTGTTAAGTGGTTCTTGAATATTAAAAATTAACTTAACTGTAAGGAATTTCCTGCCTTGATTTCTCTCTGGGACACTGGCGCCTGGGTCTGGGAGCATATCAAAAGGCTGCCTGCCCAGCTCCCAAGGTGGGCCGAGGTATTGTCTACTTGCTAAAGAATCTTGCCTCTTGAACTTCCTGGGTGTTAAAATGCAATCTTATCTTCAAGATGGAATTCTTCCTGCCTTTTACTATGCCGTTTACAGGTGGGTCTGCATGCTAAATTAGTTGCTCAGTTTGCAGAATCACCTCATCAGATCTGAAGGAGGAAAGACAGCACATAGGCCTGGGCCTTTTAGTATGCTGAAGTAAATCTTACACATGGTTACAAATGATTAGCATAATAAAACATGTGCTACTCTTCTTTATCTGGGGAACATTAACTGATTTCACTGAAGAATGATTCTAGAGCTCAATGTTTAACATAGAGTTTTAGTAGGGGGGTTTCCTTGCATGTAGTTACATTGCTCTGACTGCAAATATCTCACCCTGCCTCCTCCAGAGGCCCTCACCCTACTCTGACTACATCCATGGTCCCTGTCTCAGTGAGACCCACCTTTCTGCGTCTCTGTCTGAAGTGGCTGATCCCCACAGCTTGTCTCTTTGTACCCTTTGTGAGATACGAGATAATTCTGCTGGGAGTTGTTGTGTTCAGGTCTGTTCTCTGCCTGTTGGTCAGCAATGCCAGACCACTTCTGGGCTGAGTGTGCCAGGCAGAACCAGGATACCACTGGGCACTCTGGTTGAGCTAACTGGGCAGGTGAGAGTTTAGAAGTGGCTCCTGCAAGCCTCTGATCAGTTGAGTTGAGGGAGGGCTGGGAGAGTAGGGAAAGTGTGGTCTGCCCTTTGTCTGCCAGCTAGCAAAATTGGATTGTTGCTGGGCTGAGTCTGCTGGGTCAGGCAGGTTAACAGGGCAACACCTCTGCAGAGGTGTGCTGCCAGGGACAGAGGGAGAGTTTCCAAACTGGCTCCTGTAGACCCCTGACCAGTTGTGCTGAAAGATGGCCAGGAATCCTGGGAAAGTGTCATTCACCCTCTGCCTCCCATTCAGCAAAGTTGGACCACTGCTGGGCCAAGCAGCCTGGGGAGGGTAGGTATGCAGGGGAGCACCTCTGTTTGGTTCAGCCACCAGAGAGGAAGATGGAGAGTTTTGGAGCTGGCTCTTGCAAACACCTGACCAGCTAGGATGAGGGAGGGCCGGTAAGGTGTTGTCTACCTGCCTTTTCTCCTCTGAAGAGAGCTCATTCCAACCTCTTCCCTCTAGCACATTTCCTGCTGCTGGTAAATCTTTCAAACTGCTGCTATTGGGTCTCAGCAACAGAGCATTTTCTTCATTCACAAAAGTGACAGGAAGCTCAGCTCACCAGAGTGCTCCAACTCTCCCTGGTGTCCAGCCCTGTTAAACACAAAAATCCATTGCAATGTGTACTTGTATTCCCAGAGCAGATCTCCAAGGCCAGGTGTCCCAGATTCCTGAGCATTTTTCTATTCACCACTCTATTCCTCTCCCTCTTGCTTGTGGGCTGGGATAGGGGAAGGGCTTAGGTCACAATTTATCATGGCTCTTCCCCTTTACGCTTCTCAGTGCGGTCCTCTCTTCCCCAGATATAGATGGTCTGTTCTGCCATCTTCAGGTGATTTTCAGGGTAGTTGTATTTGCTGTAGCTGCATCCTCAGTTTGTATGTGGGAGGTGGCTTTTGCCTAGCTGTCCTACTCTGCCATCTTTTTGCCTCTTTTTGTTACTGATTTCTAGTTTAATTTATTCCATATGACTTAAATCTTTTGAAATTGATTGAGACCTACTAAATGGTGCAACACATGTCAATTTTTGTAATATTTCCTGTGCATTTGAAAAGAACATATATTCTGCAGTCATTGGGTACAGTGGTTTATTTATGTATATTATCTGAGTTTCTTCATTGTATTTTTCAAATAATTTATGTCTTTATACTGATTTGGCCTATTTTTTCTATCAGTTACTGCAAAAAGTCTGTTAAAATATCCCACTATAATTCTGGATCTGTCTGTTTCTCCTTATGATTCTGTCCTTTTTGTTTTATATATTTTAATACGTGTTACTAGGTACATACAAATTTTGAATAATTATATATTCACTGGTAAATTAAGTCTTTTGTAATTACGAAATGTCTTTTTAACTACTAGCAATATTTTGCCTTAAATTCTACGTTGTCTGATATTAATATAGTTATACCAAATTTCTTTTGGGTAGTTTTTGCATTGTATATTTTTTTCCATCCTTCTTTTCGACCTTTCTGTATCTTTTGATTTCACATGTATCTCTTACAGGTAGAACAAAGTTGGGCTTTATGCTTTTTCAGTCTGGCAATCTTCATCTTTTAATTAGACTAGCTACTCTATTTGCATGTGTGCTTCATATTATATTCATATATATAACTTATTACTCCTAGCTGTCTCACCTGTCTCTGTTCCTTTTTTTTAGATTGATTTTTAATTATTCAATTCTGTTCCTCTATTAACTTGTTAAACTTATTGGTTATATGTTCTTTCACTTTTCTTTTAGTGGCTATCCTAGAGATCACAATAGTATCCTTGACTCTATGTATATATATATATACTTTTATCACTTCCTGATAATGCAATGATCTTTGAACCTTTGAACTGTATTTATCCAATTTATATTAACATTGTCTCATGTCTTTTAATTCTGCATACAGTTGAAACTTCACAAGACACTGTTATCATTGTTTTACATGGTAATTTTTCATTTCAGATTTACTCAAACATTTACCATTTCATGGCTCTTCACTCCATGCTGTATCTCTCAGTTTCCATTCATAAACTAAAATTTTTCCTGAAATTTGCATTTCAGTTAGTATGGGACTACAAGTGAAAAATTCTGTTCTGCTTATCTGAAAATGTCTTAATTTCACATGAACTTATAAGAAATATTTACATTGGCTTTAGACTTTAGACTTCTATGTTGACAGTTGTATTCTCTTGGCACACTGGAGATATCTTTCCATTGTCTTCTGTCTCCATTTAGTGTTCTGATGATCCATAAGCATTGGGTCCTACTGCTGCTCCTTTGATGGTAATATGCCTTTTTATTCTTTGGCTGCTTTTATGATTTTTCTCTCTCTAGTTTTCAGCCACATCTTTTCTCCTTTTAAGCAGGATTATTTTTAAGTGATAGTCATTGTGGATGAAAAACTGTAGTAATAATGAGGCTCTGGATGATATTCCAAAGAGGAATTACTTTTGCTTTTGTAGCAATCCCAGATTACCTTAATATAACCAAGGTCCCTCTGGGGTATGATCAAGTTTTGTTTCCCTTATTCTGGGCTTAAAGCTCTTTGAAGAAATAATGCTGTGCGACTTCCAAGGTAAGGTCATAAAAGACAATACAGTTCTGCCTTGTTTACTAGATCTCTAAGTTGCATTGTAATATTAACTACCTAAAGCTGCCATGTTATGAAAAAGTCTAAGTCACATGCTCAAAGTCACATACAAGCACTCTAGTCAACATTTACAGCTGAGCTCAGTGTTTGAATTGTCTCAACACAAGCACCAGATACATGAATACAGGAATGTCCAGATGACTTCTGCCTCTAGCCATTAAATGATTTCCACCTTTCAAGACTTCCCAACTGAGGCCCCAGATGCTGTAGAGAAGAGGCAAGTACTCACTGTTGTGCCCTGGCTAAATTTTTGGTCAGTAGAATCTTTGGGCACAATAAAATGGTTATTTCATGCCAGTAAGTTTTGGAGTTGTTTATTACACAGCAATAATAGGAAGAATAAGTGTTTTGGAGGTATCAGTACAATAAGAAAATGAAAATATCTTCTTTATCCATACATCTATTGATGGATACTTTGATTGCTTCTATACCTTGGCTATTGTAAATAATGTGGCAATAAACAGAGGAATGCATATATCTTTTTGAATCTGTGATTTCATTTTCTTCAGGTAATACCATATAATTTCACTTATATGTGGAATCTAAAAATCAGAACAAATGAACAAAACAGAAATAGACTCACAGGCTCACAGAAGACAGCAGTTATTGCCATGAAGGAAGGAAGTGGGAGGATTGATGAAATAGGTGAAGGGGATAAAGATGCACAAATTCCAATGATAATATAAATTAGTCATGGGAATGAAAATACAGAATAGGGAATATAGATGATAATATTGTAATATCATTGTATGTTGACAGATCGTAACTACACTTATTGAGGTGAGCATTTAATAATGTAGATAACTGTCCAATTGCTATGTTGTACACCTGAAACCAATATAATATTGTATATCAACTACACTTCAATAAAAAAAGAAAATGAAAATAAATGAAAAAGTGTAAGACTAAAAAGAAAAAACAGAACTGTCACTTTTCTTGGATAATTGTGTAAATAGAAAATCCAAAAATATATAGATAAATTACTAATACTAACATTTCAGTTTAGCAAAGTTTCTGAATTTAAGGTCACTATGCAAAATTTTTGTAACTGTGTTACAAAAATTGTGTTTTTGTAGCACAGTTACAAAAATTCCAAATTTTTATTTAAGTTATATTAGTTTTAGGTGTGCAGCATAATGATTTGACATTTGTATATACTCTGAAAGGACCCCTGCAATAAGTCTAGTCACCATCTATCATCATGAAAGGTTACAAATAAATGACCTATTTATTTCATAACTGAAAGTCTATACCTCCCAAAGCTCTTCATCCATTTCACCCACCATCCAACCACACTATCCTCTGGCCACCACTATTTTGTTCTCTGTATCCACGAGTTTTGTTTTGTTTGTTCATCCTTTTTTGCTTTTTAGAATCCATATATAAATGAGATCATATGATATTTGTCTTCTTTGTCAGACTTATTTCACTTAGCATAATACCCTCAGGGTCTTGTGTGTCACAAATGACAATAGCATAATACCCACAGGCATATGTGTCACAAATGACAAGATTTCATTTATTTTTATGGTGGGGAAGTGTTCCATTTTATACATGCATATATATATATAT
The DNA here is from genome assembly GCF_030020395.1 of Manis pentadactyla. Lineage (NCBI taxonomy): Eukaryota > Metazoa > Chordata > Mammalia > Pholidota > Manidae > Manis > Manis pentadactyla. The sequence goes on from NC_080038.1 coordinate 73,209,815, forward strand.
ACACACCACACTATACACACACACGCACACACACACACACACACACACACCACATTTGATTTAACCATTCAACCAATCATCCAATATGGGCACTTAGTTTGTTTCCATCTTCTGGCTATTGTAAATAACAGTGCAGTGAACATAAGGAGGCATATATTTTTTCCAAACAGTGTTTTGTTTTCTTTGGGTAAAGACTAAGAAGTGGAATTGCTGGATCATATGGTGACAACATGTAAAAGAATGAAACTGGACCACTATCTTACACCATACTCAAAAATTAACTCAAATTATTGATATATTTGAACAACTTAAAAATAAGAACTATTTGTTCATAAAATGACACTATTAAACGAGTAAAAAGCTCAGCCTCAGGTTGGAAGGAGTTATTTACAATATTTGTAAGGAACAAGGATGTTCTTTAGGATAGAGACAAAGAAAAAAAGCAAATTAAAAAATGGGCAAGTTTTTAACAGATATTCCACAAAATAAAACATCCCAAATGTAATAAATACATGAAAGACAGCTTCTTAGTAATCAAGGAAATGCAAGTTAAAACCACAATGAGATAATCATTCTTCACTAAATAAGAGGGCCATAAGAGACACACAGGGTCCCAAATGAGACTACTCTACATTATGCAAGTCATACAATATTTGGAGCATGACATTCAGTCCTGGGGACCACCCTTTGCAGAAGAGAGAAATTGACAAACCGGAACACACTTAGAGAAGAGACCTTTAGACATCACAACATATGAAGAATAGTTAGAGAAACAGGAAATACTAACTTGGAGGTGACAAAGACTCCTATGATGAGGACTTTCACAAGAATAGTGATAAATTAGTAACTGGGAATACTAGTATCAAAGAAACAAAAGGAAATACCTCAGAAAATTTTTTATAAATTTTGAGTTGAACTAAAACAGAATGGGAATACCTCAGGAATTATAAGTTCACTGTAAAGCATAAATGACCACTTGCTGGTGTTATTATTTTTAGAGTGTAGAGGGAGTAAGGGGGCTAGACTGACCTCTGATGTCCTTTTCAGATTTATAATTCTTTAAACTGTGTTTTGTGTGTGTGTATTAGAGATCTCAAAACAGGCTTCTTTATGGAAGAACTAATACCTGGGAAATCGTCCTCCACTCTATTCCCATTACATCACTTTCCAATGATAATGAAATTATCTTTATAGGTTGACTCACTACTCTTCTGGAATCAGTGATACCCAACAAAAGAATAATGGGCCAGTAGTCCTTACTGCAAGTATCAGAAGGTTTTAGAAATAGCTATTGCCCTTGCTTAGAGTCCTATGGTTCCCTGAGACCTTTTCTTCTTGTTATTCAGAGACAATGGATGAAATGACATTCTACCTCTCTGCTGGAATTCTGTAGACCTGATAAAAATTTTATCTTTAAGCCTTGTTTTTCCAAGCATAAAATATAGATTTTCCATGGGTATGTGGCAACCTCTATCTTCTACAACTATGGACATAACGTGCTGGGTAAGATCAGAACTCTGGTTCCAATAGTTCCAAGACACAATGTGACACCAAGTTCAAAAGCTGCTTCTGGCTGATGCATATCACCATGTAGCACGTGACTGAAATAGTCCTAGAACCTCTAAGTACAGCACTCTGTTATTGAACCTACCTATACTATCTCCACTGCAGATATTGCCCTTGCTGCTGATATGTGGAGAGAATAACAGTAAGCCCTCCAAAGTACAGTATTTTAGGGGGGAGGGAAGTATTTAGATATTTAATGTGTTAATGTGTAGTCAATAGAGGGAAAAGATTATATTTCTAGTCTTCCACCTGCCAAAGCAGGCAGAAAGGTGGGGACCAGGGCATCAGTGAATAACATTGTTGATGGTTCCATCCAACAATCAAAGCTCTTTGAAGAACATCAAGAATCCAGGCACTTCTATTTTGGAAACACCATTACACAGCGTATCAAAATATAAAAATTTAAATATACCTACCCTCTTACTTGAATATAAATATTAAATGAAATATTAAGATTTTTTAAGTTTGTTTTTAAATTTAAAATTATTCCACACCAAGCAATTCATTAAGTTTTACTTGACAGTGATTTACCTGCTACAAATATATATACTTGGGAATTCTGCTGATGTAGAAAAAAATCTAAACCCCAAATTGTTTTCAAATAAAATGAAGTTTTTATGAATACTAAATTTAATATTTAAAAAAGCTAACATGATAATGTTTTGTAGATATTTCATCAAACATTTCAAATTGTGACTTTATAGTCTTCTTTTTGTATTGTGGGGTAAATAATATTTTTACTTTCTCCAAAGTTTAAAAATAGCGAAAATTTCTGTTTTTAGCAATAATGGACTAGGTGATCTGGAACAACCCTTTTGTTAAAGGCAACTTAAAATGTTAGAAAGACACCTTACAAAATCTTCTTAAAAACATCTAACACCTACACACAAAAGTGAGGAATTACCAGGGTAAGAGAAGGGGATGGATTATAACTCCAAAGAATGTAACTCAGTGGGTAAGATTGAACTTCTTTTTCCCAGAGGGCATTTGCTGAGCTAGAACCGGAAGCTTCTAGGCAGACCTTCTCTTTTGGCATGGGGAATGAAGATAACCCTCCTGGAAACTCCTAATCGTGAGTGAGATGTTAAAGCATAATCAGTCTCCATTTAAGAAGGGGATGCTGTCCTGAAGAAACAAGTATCAGTTAAGGCAAGGAGGTACAGTGTTCAGAAGAAAGGTTGAAGATGTAGGAGAGTTTTCTCATCAAAATGCAGAACCTCCAGTGAATAAGAGTGAAAAAGTTTGAGAGGAGGGCAGCATGGAGACTGAAACCTGAGGTAGAATATCTGAAAAGGAGGTAGGTATATTCTAGTTTTTATTCTATGCCATATGCATGACCCATATCTATCATGAATTATTAGACTCCTATATGGAACATTTCTGTGAGAAATAACCTCATTTCTGTAGCCTGTTCACCTGTGCCCATGCCATACACCCCAATTCTGCCACAGTACGTAGGGGTCACTGAAACTGTCCTATACCCTCTAGCTCAGCAGTTGGCCCAAAAATTCAAGACGAGGAACAAAAATATGTATTTTGAGTAGTGCTGTGCTCATTCTGACACCACCCTAACTTACTTCTGTCTATTCATTTGTGTACAGATTTTTAGTTGTGTTCTACAAAAAGTAGGAGCTTGACAGATGGAGAGGGAATAAAAGGGTATGAAGGTGTGGGGGAAAAGTGATGAAAGGGAAAGGAAGAGCAAAGGCATGAAAATGAGAATAAGCATGGTGATTGTAGTGGGGAGTCAACAATGATATGCAGGGAAGTTAGTTTGGGGGAGCAATAGGTGACTGTATGATTGTGGTAGGGGCTCTTTAGAAACATAATTTTGCTTTGGTTTGATAGTGGTGAGCTATCTTAACTATTTCAGCCTACATTGTCTTTAGTGACATATGAAAGTGATGTTTCAGGAAGAAAAGTAGCTAATAATTATTGAGTACTTTCCCTTTTCCAGAAAGTGTGTAATAATGATGGTTAACAGGGTGGTCCTTTTAGCTGCTGGGACTTGAGGTGTAGTCCTGACACAGAATTTACTAGCTATATGACTTTGGGAAAATTACTGATTTTCCTGAGTCTCAATTTCTTCATTTGTAAAACTGATCCCAGAATATTCACCTCTCAAGGTAGTTGTATGGATCACAAAGGTTGGAGAAGGAAGAACCTGTGAACAGGGAACCGTTAGGAAGCAATTACAATTTTTGAACCCAGATAAAGGTGATAAACCACTAGAACTGAGAGGGAGGACTAACTGGAAAGGAAAAGTAAAGAAGTAGGACAAGCGGCTGACTCTCTCCACTCTCATTCATCTTGTAAATTCCTTATTTCTGTTCATTTGACATAATCTGGAAATTGAAGTTACACTCTGCAGTATATGGTCCCTCTCCCGCCATTATCAATTGTTTATTTCCCCAGAGCTACAAATAACCAGTTACTCTTTCTGTTTACCATTTCAACAACTCCTGCAATGTATGATCCAAACTCCTTCCTCAGTCAGTTAAAAAGCAAACAAAACAGAACAAAACTCATTCACTTTCTTGCACTGTTTTTCCGTCTTTTTTTTGGTTTGCAATTTCTTCCTCCATTTTTTCAATTTGCGTTTTATCAGGCCGCCTATGAATTCTCATAGAGCCAGGATTACCCTATTTTAACAAAAAGCAAAAAGCTCAGAAAGAAAACCGACCCTGCCACTTCTGGATTAGGGAAACTTGAAACTTTTCTTGAGCCTTCTGTAGCTTTGGTCAGTTCAGCGCCCAATTCCTGCCAGTAGCTAACTTCAGATTACTACATAATAGGAGTCAAATGCACAAGGCTTTGACACCGTGGGATTTCTTACTAGTGTCTGGATTCAACATAGAGCTTCCTTTTCTAAGGAAGAGCTGTCTTATTTGCATACATTTCTGAGCCGGAAGTTAATGCGCAGAACTTTTAGTCTCCGTGGGAAAAGATCCTTCATTCTAATCTAATTCAATGCTTCCTTTTTCTTTTTGTTTCTCCTCTACCTCTTCTCACGGAGCAAACAGTCAAAAAAAAAAGTTTCAAGAGATCTCGCGGTGCTATTCGAGATTCCCTATTTTAAAAAAAAATTAGAAAAAATGCAAACGAGCTTGAGCCTTCCGGGGTTTGGAGCTGGGACTGCAGAGCTCTGAGCCCACTGAAAGCAGCCAAGGGAGGAGGCGGGGCTCTGGCGAGTTCCCCCTTTCACCTTCCCCCACCCTTTTCTTCCAACCTCCGCTGGGCCCCTAGCTCCATTCCAGCCTCAGCTGCAGCTGCTCTCTAGCCCTTTGCAGGATCCAAACGACCTCAACCGCTGTTCCCGGGATGGTGATCCGTGTGTATATTGCATCTTCTTCTGGCTCTACAGCGGTAAGGAGGATGGGGAGACCACCCTTGTTGTTTTCCTACACACCAGTCTCCTGCTGCCCCAGAACCATTAAATTGCATAAGTTAGCCTGACACATTCTCTTTAAGAAGACACACACAGCTCCCACCCCACCCCCTTCTTCCCTTTGTTACGTGATTTCATTTTTTCACGGAGTTTAGCTTGGTTTGTCCTGTGATGGTAGGGCCACATTTTTTTGAAGGAAAAAGAAAGCTACTGAGTTTTGGTACATGGAAGAAGGTGATACAGGGTTTTTAGACTTAGGAGAAGAAGTCACATAAAATAACACACTGGTGAGTTTCAGGAATGGGACATATATGCCCCGGGTAAGGAGGCGGGGAGGGTGGGTTAGGAATGCACATACATAAAGGATGTAAAACGTGCTCTCAGTGATTGAGTGAAGGCCTACAGAGGCATTGTGATTATTTTCAGAGAGTGAGACCCCTATAATCAAATAATTATTTTGCCAGTATGTAGAAGAGTGTGTTTAACTTTAGCCTATAAGTCTGTTAGAACTAGACAGAATGGAAGGAGTTAGAAGAGAGGTTAGGGGAGGCCTGTTTTTTTTTTCTTCCATATTGTCCCCTATTTTTACTTTTTCTTTAAAAATATTTTACTTCTAACAGTACCTAACCACTTCAAATCTATTAAGAACTGGAAAGGGAACTAGCAAATGGCTTCTTGAGTGCTGAAACACTCGAGTTGCTTCTACACATTTCCCTCCCATGGATTCAAGTGCCTTTAATTTAGAAAAACAAATTTTCAGCATCAGTGGGGAGCAAAAGGATAAACTGGAGTGAAAGCTCAGTGTATATTCATGATAAATAAAAGCGTATGTTTTCACGACTCTGGAGAAATGCCAACAGCGGCAAGAGCAGATGCGTGGGTTCAGGATGTAGGATGTAGGGACCACCTCCCTTGTCTGAACTTCAGAGCAGCGGCTATTCCATGTTTTTGTTGTGTGTTTTTTGTTTTTGTCTATGTATGCCCTAAGAGGGTTTGGAATAGAACAGAAGGTTATGTGAGATCACAAGAACCTCGAATATTGCTTGAACTTTCGTCTTTTCTGGCCACTATGTGTTGGTGTGTTTTGACAGTTTTGAAATGGAATACTTAACTTTACATTTTTTTGAGCATGTTTAGGCTGAAAAAATAAAACTTTTTATATTGCTTTTGAACTTCACTTTATGAGCTGCTTTCCTGCCTTATTATTTTACATATATATTAATTCTGAAATTTCAAAGTAATATTTGAGGTGATCATACTCAAGTCCAATACAATAATTATAAAAGTTTAAAGACCAGCTTAATACCTTTAGTTGAACCCCTAATTAGACTGAACAGATAAGGAAGTTATTTTCTTTTTGGATTGCATGCAGATTCAATACTGCTATTTCTTCTTTGTTTTCTTGCTATTCTACCCCTTCCCCCGAGAGCAGATTTAAAAAGAAACTCTTTTCCAAATTTCTATTTAAGTAAAAACAACTGTACCTGTCTTTGGAAAATTTAGGTTTCTAAAAGCCTTCAAAATGACTGCTGTCTCTTACTATGCCCATTATTAAACTTCATTGTTGAAGACTATGCAAGTAGGAAATATTTATGCTATTTGAGTTTTGTTTCAATTATTTTCTTATGAGTAACCAGATAGTTGTCTGTTGTTGCAGTAATTATATTTCTGTGAACCTGTTTTCAAAATTCAGCTGCATATTGCCAATATACATCCTTGTTTTATTATAATCTTACAGTACTTTTAAATAATACTTAAATAGTATAAAGCAAGGGCTCCTTTAGAACATAATGGGAGCTCTTCAGTTTGCAGTATGAAGGTTTGTCCTTTAAGATTGCTTTTTAACACAGTTTAGAAATTTTGGGGTACACATCCTAATGGGAACCTAACAGTTACAGTAAGATACTCCTATAAGTCACTGAGTGTAATTCTCTGAATATTTAAAAGAAAGCTTTAGGTTTTGGATTGGTAATGTGTATTTTCTGACTCTTCTTAATAGTTGTCATAAAAATAACCAATATTAGATCTGTTTTATCAGGCCAAGAGGATATATTATAATTTCAAGAAAATATTAACTTATTCTGTCCTAATCTCAAGACTCCCTTTTTCATAAGAGCACAATTAAAAGAAATTTCAGATTTATATTCAACTCTGCCCCAGTACAGAGGAGTAACACTTGCCTCTCAAAACTTTAGAAATGAAAACAAGTATGTTGGTTTTTATAGTGGATTTCTTGCTAGTTAGTAATCATAATGATGATAGCTGTTAGGAACACTTAAGTGCGTCAGGTGCCATCATTTTTTATCTAAAATTTCTAGTCCTGTGAATTATGTACTATGATTATCTCTATTTTGATGATAAGGAAATGAAGTTTCAGAGAGGTTAAACAGTTTTCTCAAGGTCACACAATTAATAAGCCACAGAACTTGAATCCAGCAAATGTTTGAATCAAAAAGTCCTGTGTTTAACCACCAAGAAATGTATCTTCCCAGTGGCAGCATGACAGCTAGGAAGTGTGGGGGGATAAATGTGAACCTGTGGTAAGAGGTACAGAAAGGAATAAGTCCTGTTGATGGAGGAATTTGCTGGGCACAAGCTTACAGGGGGACACAGAAAAATGAGAAGTTACTGTGGAGGAAGGCTAGTATGTCTAAAGGTGAATGTCTGTAATGGGGTAAATGACTTTTTTACTCCAGGCCAGGGAAATAGAGAAGACATGCACATTTGGAACTGGTCTTTTTAAGGTCAGGGTCTAGAAATTAGTCTTTTTTAACTACTGTGTCTTTTTATGGAAACTATTTTAGCAGGAATGCAACTCCCAAGTTGTCTGTCTATGGGAAATGATTTCTGCTTGTTTAAAACTCTTCATGTATGTCTTGACCCGCTGTAACACAGTAAGGTACATAATGTTTTTTTTCAAAATTTTAATGCCCTTTAAATTTATATTTAACGATAAAGGAATAGTAAGCATCAAACCTGTATAACTTAATGACTTTCAAGGACTTTTAACAAAAGTCAATCCTTGGCTTTTGATCAGAATTGCTAGAGTGATGATAGTTTGGAGAATTTTAACTGGCTTGGGAGTTTTCTTTACATACTTCATTCTCGCAGATACACCATAATTTCTATTTCACAGCCTCTGTGAATTCTAGGTTGCCTAGTGTAGAAGGTTTCAAATTGTGGTAGAAAGATGGTTTCTGCAGGTTTTGCTTATGAAATAACTTTTATAGAAATATCTATTTATGACTGCTAAAACATGAACTAGTTATAGCTTGTATTGTCCATATAGTAAATTGAATTTATGTAATTTTCCTCTATGGCTATATTCAGTGCAAAAGTTATGAAAACAAGTAAGTAAAACAAACACTTGTAATTGCCAAAGTGTGAGTCACTAGTCACAGTATTTATTTTATTTGGATAGTATTGATATAGAACAAGTCACTCTTCTTCAGTGATATGGTTCTTAAGTAATTGCTTCTTAGGTGACAGTATTTTGCTGCTATGGCTCTGTATTTATAAAATGAACATGGGTTTGATGTATGCTATAGTCTTAGCTGCCAAAATTTGTTTGAATGCTGTTTCAAGGTATTCATAAACTACTTAGACAAGCAAAATCAGAAATTGGTCATCAAATGACTGGACATGCTATTTAAATGCCCTGAAAAGTGGAGAATGGCAGCTTTCACATGGCAAATGTGGAAACTCAAGCTCAGTGCCTTCAACTTGGAACTGTACATTTGATGACTGATTTCCTAAATTTCACAGCAACAATGGTAAAACCTTTGGAATGATTTGATTTAATTTAAAGAGGCTTGGGAAGCACAGTTATTAATGATGATAATTCTTGGGTATTTTAAAAGTCAAATGGTTGTAGTAAGACAGGGACCATGGGCTTAGACAGAATAGGTTGAGGGCCTCTGGAAAAAACAAATCAAGATAATCCATTGTGGGATTTGCTTTGGCCTGCTGGGGTCACAGCTTATTTTTCTGACTTTACCAAGGTGCTGCTTTTCTTCCTCCATACCTAATCAAGTGATTTGCCACCTGGGCAATTTAACAAGCAAGCCCAAAACAAACAGGAAGGATTGCATCTTGAAAATAAGGTTGCATTTTAAAACCCAATTAGTTAAAAAGTAAGTTTAACGCACTCTTTAACAAACAGACAATAACACAGCCCACCTTGGGAGCAAAGCAGGCAGTCCTGAGTGATATGCTCCCAGACCAGGAAGCTTCTATCCTGGGAGGAAATCAGAGCAGTAAATTTCTTCTAAATAACCGGGAAGGCTAATAAGAAACTTAATGTCTCTTCAAAGATCAATATTTTGAGACCACTTAGCAGGTGTACATCCCTAGCCCTTTGTCTCTCAACCTCCTATAAATCTCCTAGACAGTGCACCACCAGGGGCTCTTGTCCCCTCCTGGCCTAAGCCAGGAGCTCTGTCCTTTTGTTTTATCTCTAAATAAAAGCCTCTCACTTGCTCTCCTACCTTGAGTGACTGTAATGTTCATTCTTCGATTCTGCAAACAAGAACCCTGGCATCAGTAGGAAGAAGGTACTACAGAAATTTAGTAAAAGATTCATAATCTGGTAGGAGAGAGGGATAAAATGGACTAACCTCCAGCTCAAAGACTAGTTACTCTATTGAGAAAGGAATTCGATCAGTAAACTTTAGGACCAATCCTCCTCCTGGGTTGTCCTGGAAAAAAAAAAGTAATTTTTAGAAGCCCTAGGCACAATCAGGTCAAATGTTCTAATCTTTTGTAGTTAGTCTCTAAATTATTTTCTAAAGTATATATTGTGCAATCAAACATATATCTATCAAACAAATATGTATCTCCAATCTTTTATGGAGTACTCTGTGCTTTAATTGAATTATCAAGGGTGACTTGTATTTAATTTCTTACTGATAAAGTTAAATAGATTGAGAATCTGTTGGTTACTCTCTGACCATCTGTTGGCTTTAAGTTCTACTTTGCAGCCCATCAGGAGGCCTTTTAAACCCAGTACTTAATTACTTCCTCCAATCTGGACCAGGATTTAACAAACATACTTTTATAGAGAAGAGGCAGTTCATTTAAGATGACTGTTCTTATTAATATGAGAGACAAAGATAACTTTTTACACATGGACAGTAGACAAGAACTCTAAGCAAAAGAATTATTTTCTAGTCTGGCCCCCCATATTTTGGTTTCATTAGTTTGTTTGAAGTGTTGCAGACTGAGGCAAACATTAAATACAAGTTTAAAAGTGTCATGACTTGGTGGTTACCATGGGGGAGGAGTTGAGGGTAGGTAGGTGGGAAGTATCTTTGTGTGGCTATAGACCAACATGATTAAAAATTGGCTTTTTATGATTCTATAAATCTTCTAAATTCAAGAGGGCAATAGTGCTGTGACTTGTAAACTCTGGTTCTGGATTTCTAGTCTTTGAGTTCTGTCCCTCTGGCTTAGTGATTTCTGTAAATGAGACCCTATCACAGAGTTGGAGTAGAGCCAAACATTTTTACTTAGGGGATTTCTGTTTGTGAGTCAAGACAAATAGAACCTCATCTTTTAAACACCACAGAATATTCATCTCAGTTAACAGTTACAACATGAGAAAATTTTGTCTGTTTCACCACCACCACCACTCAGCCAATTGCATCATCAGAAGTGCTGCATATTTCTCAATGTTTAAATTGTAACAGTAAATATATATTTAATAGTGGCTGTATGATATCAGAAGCCATTCTATCCAGTGTGATATTTCAAAGTTGACTTAGAATGAAAATGAACACAGACAATTACTTAATATATTAGAAATACAATAAATCATCTTACACTAATTTCTCATGCAAGTAATTTGTCAGCTTTAGTTGGTGATAATAAGAGTTATCATATATTGAAAACTTAAAATGCCCCAGGCATAGCAGTAAGAACCTTACATGTGTTTTATTGTTTAATTCTTGTTACAACTCAATGAAGTCAATATTTCACTATGCCCATTTTTGAGAAGAGGAAACAGGCTCACAGAACTAGCAGTTCTAGAGACTTTGCAGGTCATTCTTCCTAGATTTGTCTGATTCTGGAATCTATGATCTTAACCCCTGTGCTGTTCTGCCTACTGATTGATATTTATGAATTACTTTCTGTGAATGTGGCTCTGAAACTAACTTAAAAGCCATTGCAAAATTGGTTTTTGATGAACTGGGAAAATAAAGAAAAGTACTTCTTAATTAATTGGTCCATAGCAGTACCAAGAATAATTCTAGTGGGCTGCTACATCATGTAGAGAATTTAGAATTCATCAGAGCAGAAAACTGAGGTCATAATAGCTCAATATATACTATTAGAATGCAGAACATGTACTTTTATACCAATATTAGATAATTACCTGTGTAAGGCCATCTAACTAAAAGTAGATGACGCAAATTTTTTTCAGAAGGGATTTTGAGCTTTTAGCTAGAGCACGTAGCTTTAGTGTGAGGTATGCATTCTGAACGCTGCCTGTGTGGTTTCAGTAACAAAACCTTTCTTTGCTTCTCATCACCTTCACAGGTGGAATATAGATGACATAAAATGAAGAGTATCTTGGAAAAAAGCTTCTACAAGTATTGTTTTACAAGTCCATTAATAAAAATTATAGAATTTGAAATCACACTTAAAGAAATTTAAACATAATTGGTCTTGTGCATAACTAAATATTTTGAATTCAAAAGAGACAGTGGTTGGGATGAAACTTTTTCAGTGAATTTCTACTTAACAAATTTAGGAATAAAGGTCTTTAACTTAAATCTTGTGAGCAATGTTGAAAGGACAACCAGAGATGGTGGTGGTTATATAGACAGTTGGTCAGGTGACGAGACAAACACCTGGTGAGTTTCAAAGGAAATATGTAGGAAGTGTGACAAGATCCAGAATAAGGCCTCTTCTATACCAGACTCCGAATTTATGTGACTTTTAAAAAGAGGTTGTTGAAAGGCAAGTACAAAAATAATATGAGGAAAATGTGACTAAATATTTGCTTTGTCCATTTGCATTAGGACTTATGATTACATTTTGAAGTTGAAATTGAAGAGTGATTTTTGTTTGGGATATATTTGTATCCCCTTACAAATGTATGGTTACAATCAGGCTCTGCATGGGGGCTTAAGACAGGAATGTGTATGCATACACACACACACACACACACATACACACACACACACACACACACACACGCACGCACGCACTATATACCTCAGTTAGCATTTAGTCTGACTCTACCAAAAGGTTGACATTAAGAACTACAACCACACATCCCAGGGGCACAAATGTACAGGACTCCTGGGGAGAAGTCCTGCCAGCCACATGGCATATGATTACTTTAAAAAGTCAGTGACTCTAGATTTCATGAAAAGTGATGTAGCATATGACACTTTAAAGCAGAAAGCATCTAACACAATCTTATCTAAATAATTTATCTAGATGCCCATATGGATTTACTATAAATCAGTATCTAACAACCTTTGAATAGCAGTTATTTACAGATATGAATTTTATTTTTTACTGCATAATGTGATTAGATAGAGAAGAATTAGAATTGTACTTTCAGGTTAATGTATAAAACTAGGGAAACAGTGCATAAATATTTTACTGCTTGGAATATATAGTAAATGAAAAGGGGCTATTGGTATAACAATTAAATGCCATATTCTGCAACAGCTCATGTTAAGAGATTTTGGGGAAAGATAAAAGAAAAATCTGGATCCCTGGGTTGTCAAAACATGGATTGCTCCAACAAATAATTACGAGGCAAAGTAGTTAGAGTATTTCCTGATCAATGAGATAATTATGATCTTATTCCGTACCCACACTTGCAAAAAGGACCACCACTTGATGTCCTTAAAAGATTTCTTGAAAATATTTGAAGTTGGAATGATGGGCATTAATTTGCATGTCTGTTTTGTTTTGGTAAAACTGTATAAAAATTTCCATTTCATATGATTAGTGGTGAACCCTTATTTTATGTAAAAGCATAAGATGTAAAAGACAGATGGTGTATTGTATATAATAATATTAAATTATTTAAGCATTTTCTCAAGCTATAGAGATTGTCTCTACCACAGTAATTGTTTTAAGTCATGTAAGGCTGGTTTCTGTACATGAAAGAACAGATTTTGAGGCCAAGTCATTGTTTTTGTTACACTCTGTGTCCTAACTTTCTTCCCCTCATATGGATGGGCCTATTAACATTCAAGATACTTTGTAGAGCTCTACTTTAAAATAGTAGTATTTCAAAATTCAACAATGATATCAGCAACATATCTACATTCTCCACCAGTCCATAAACTTCTTACTACCCTGAATATGCTTTCTTTCTAAATAAAGAGAATATAGCATATTTCTAAATAAATATTTGTTAATGCATGAATGGTTGGCATGTTTAAATTCAAGTGCAAACAGATCATTCAAATGGAGGTATGCAACTGCCTGGTGGGAAATGCATAGTGGAAAAAATTGTGGCTGGAAATTAGATTAAGGGAGTCATTCACAAATAGGTGCTTGAAATCATAGGAAAGAATAAGCTCATAGGAAAGAAGGATTTAGAGTGAGATGAGAAGAGGTCTGAGAACAAAGACAAGATCTTGGTGAGTGTTCACATTGAGAATGATGTGAAAGGAGGCAGGTGCAGAAGAAAACAGAAGGATTCATTAAGAGAGATCAGAGTAGTGTCCTTTAATGGAAATTAGGGTAGGGAGAATTGATGAAGGCTGAGCACTGCTACTAGTGCCATACAGAAATCATAAAAGCTGATTTAAAAAGGCCATTGAATTCAAAATAAGAAAATTATTAGTGATCTTGGAAGTAGCAGTTTCAGTGGAATGGTGAGGACAGCAGGCTCACTGGCAGTATTAAGAAATGTAGTGCATTATGAGAAGAGCTGAGTCTGTAGATTCATATTTGAGTAGTTTGGTGAAAGAAGTAAGATCTTTGAAAAGAAGTAAAATGACATTATTCTAGAGCTATTAAAAAAGAACAAAACTAAGTGAACAGGAATTTTTCCCTAACAACTCCTTTTGTCAGTTTTGCCAGCCTAGATATATCAGTACATTGTTGATTTTTAATTTCACTGTAGAATCAACTTTCAACTAACTCAATATCTGGTGGCTGAAATTCTCAAGAATTAATATTTTGGAAATTATGATAAGAGATGACTATTTGTAATTAGAAAATGAAACCAAATAGATATCTTCATATTATTTTTACTTGAAAATGTACAGAGAATATTTTTCATCAAGACAAATCCAAATTACTAAAGAAAGCATTGCCTTTAAAGTATCAAAGCCTTTGCTAATTTCAGTTACCATATATTGTCTGTGTTGACCATGTAGCAAAATGTCTTCATTTTTTGTGGTAAATTTAAATTACCCTTTGTGACCTAATGAGTTATAAGAAATACATATGACCAAATATATATTTCCCAGGTATACTTGGTCTTCACCCACAGTTCCTGAACACACTGCAGTCTTAAAAGTGAAATGGGTGTTTTGTCACGTTAATGAGACTTGTGGACCCACCCAAGGGCAGGGACTGGAGGCTGGTTTACTCAATCATGACTATGTTATGAAGCCCATGAGAAGAGCTATTTGTCTCTCTGTCTCTCTCTGTCTCTGTCCCCGTGTCTGTCTCTCTCTCTCAGATCTTGCTTCTTAGATGTAGAGAGCCTCTAAGCTTGGGGAAGCACAACGCCTCCATGAGCCACCCAGCCACACCCCAAGCTCTACCAGGATAGAATCTCCTTTATTTAGTACCTTGCCCTATTTCTCTGTTCATCTGGCTGTTAACTTGTATCCTTTATAGTATCCTTTATAAAACCTAAGTGTTTTCCTGAGTTCTGTGAGTCACTCTAGCAAATTAATCGAACCTAAGGGGGAGGTCTTGGGAACCTCCAATCTGCAACCAATAGATCAGAAGCACAGGGAACTGCCTGGGGCTTGCGACTGGGTCTGGAGTGGGGACGAAGGGCAGTCTTGTACGACGAAGACCTTACCCTGGGAATCTGGTGCTGTCTCCAGGAAGATAGCATCAGAATTGAGTTGAGTTCTCCAACACCCTGCTGGTGTTCGAGAATTGCTTGGTTGGTGTTATATGTGTGGGAAGACCCCCTCCCATATATTTACACACATTGGAATCAGGTCCAGGTACCCCAATTAACTTATACTACTATTACAGCTGTGTGTAATATTGTTACTGTTATATGTATACTTAGGGAAAAAAATACACCATTGCATTTGGTGTCAGGATAGTGGGAATCACACCCTTGTATGAGAATAAGCAGGGACGTCAAAGTTGTTACTGAAATTATGAAGAAAACAGTTATACAATGTACATTACCCCTACTTGCAAGGGTTTAGTAAAGACCAGTTTGACTCTAGGAAATACTGCTCTCTATACTCTAACTTCCTGCTATAAGGTGGATTATTGTTGTCATAAGAAAGTACAAATTATTTGTTTTTTTTTTCAACTAAGTCTTGCATTTAGTCCTCCTCCCCTCAATCCTGGTCTATAGCTTCTAGGAAGCTAGGCGTATAGGGTGAGGAGGTTGGAAGGCAGATAACCTCCTTAAGATTTCTGGGCCAGCTTGGGATCTGGTGAATGCAATTCAAGAAAAAGGACAAAGAAAGATAAATGGAAATAAATTAGAAATTTGGGACTGCATCTAAGTTAAATTATTAAATTCTGGGTTAGAGAGTTTATGGTTCTGGTCCAATATTTCTACATTGAACAAACCTAGTAGGTGTGCACACATATAAGCACTTGGCAGAGATGCTCAAGTCAGAGCCTCACGTGAG
This sequence comes from Manis pentadactyla, assembly GCF_030020395.1. Lineage (NCBI taxonomy): Eukaryota > Metazoa > Chordata > Mammalia > Pholidota > Manidae > Manis > Manis pentadactyla. The sequence goes on from NC_080038.1 coordinate 73,225,583, forward strand.
ATGGACAAATTGGATAAATTATGTGGATAGGCCCTGCCAATTCTGAATCTATAGGCTGTGCTGGGGATTCTCTTTCTTTCACCCCAAAATTCATCCATTCATTCAGAAAAAATTTATTGACATCCACTGGGTAAGTCTCTGGATCCAGGTCCTCAAGGGAAAAAAGGGCAAGAAGTAAAGATTCTTTAACCTCTTGTCTTAGCCAGAATGAAGGAGGCAGTATTGAGATGTCAATTTTGGGAACTAAGTTATATTGTTTGCAAATAAGGAAGTTACATGAAGGGCTCAAAGTCAGAAGTACCTTAAGGTTATTTGCATATAAGGTGGTATGCTGTGTCACAGGAATCAACACTCTCTTGCCCCCAACAAATGTCCCAAAATACTTTGTGTACCCCTTCCAGTCACCCTGACACTAATCTCCTTGAATAAACGTTCTGAAATAGCAATAGTTTATTAGTTCAATTGAACTTTTGCTCAGTTTTCCTGCCATTTCACTAGAGAAGTTTGGGATATAGATCCTAAGCACAATTTGCACTTTCTTCTTATATTTAAGCATTATTCACAGGCATGATTAATACATAGCTCTGATTAAAGCCAAATGTAGCAGTGATAACCCATTAAAGATTTCTCATTGCCTAACTATTTCCACCAATTATCTTGGGATTCTGGGACAAAGCCCTCTAAGCCTCTCTTTCATTATCTGAAAAATGTCTTTTAGACAGCTCTATAACTCCTTCATCTTGGGATCACCTTGGCACTGATCTTTTGTTTAAACAATTATGCCTTACAAAAATCTGAGGTATATTCATTAACTCCTTTATTTATAGCCCCTTTATTTATAACCCCAACCTCTTATGTTTGTCTCATCATTCCTATTCTCCTTGGCTCTTTTCTTCTTTTTCAAAGGTTATAGGCTTCCCACCAGTATGGTTTAATGTTTGGTTCAGGGTTCTGTCCATTAGTATGCTTTATTTACTTTGAGTTTAGTTCATGCCACTTCTACAATTAAATTTGATAAGGATCATCTCTTGAGTCAGACTTTACAGTGTGGGGGCTACTCAAAATGTTTGCATTTGGCCAAACATAGGCAAAGAGGCTAAATGCTAAAATAACAGTAGTCCTCCTTATGTTTCTACCTGATAATTAGATAAGTAAAGATGACTTTAGCTCCTCCTTACAAAATATTTCTAACTCTCCCCACTGCAAACATTTGAACTCTGTCAAAAAATGGTTACCTCATCACTGGTAGTTAATAAGCATCAAATCCAGTTGGGCCCTGTTGTTCTGGTCATTAAATTTTCTCCTAGTCCCACATTGTTCTTCTTAAAACAGCATTATGACTTTCAAATTTTCATAATGGTGCTTTAGTGGACTAAAATAACTATATCTAGAGAGAAAGGGCGTGGAAAGACTTAATCTTTTTGTGATTAATATCTCCTGTTATTCAGAAACCTAGAGTATAACACTGGAAGTCTCTTCTCCATTATAAAAAAAATGGCTTTGGTCTCTTCCATTTTTATCAGCATCAAACATACCAAAAATAAAATATTAGAAGTATCTGGGTAGAAGGGATCATAGGAGGTCATCCAGTTCATCCACGTAAGGCCTGCCTGTGAACTGTCCCAGAAAAATTGTAATCAATTTTCTCTTAGTAAACTCTCCAAAGAAGGAAATATACAACCTCCCTTGGTGACATACTGTAGTACTACTTTCTATTCATTGTTGTTCTGGACTCTGGGACAAAGACTATGGAAATCTGGAAGGCCAATGAAGGATTTTTCTTTTACCTCTTTTTGTATAGTGATGAGGGAGATCAGATTCTTGAAACCATGGAAGCAAAGGCAGTAAATCATTATACAAAATGTGGAAACGCACCAGTTATCAATTCAACATATATTCCCTAAATACCTGCTGATAAAATATTCAGCTCTGTGAGGGACAAAATCTTTGTCCTGTAAGAACTTACAACCGACCTTGTCTTGGAAAGCTTAAAGTAGGTCTGATGATTTTTTTCTCTTCTGCCCCTCTTTTTTAGGAAGAATTCTGGGTATTGTTCATGCCTTTAGATTAGTATACTCTAAGACCATGAGATAAGGGAATATTCCCATATATGGGTTATTTTGTTGGACTTGTGGTTTATTGAACTTAACCTAATCTCAAAATCAGCCTTTTAAATATTTTTAAATCAGTAATTCCCTAAAGCCCATGTATTGGGCATTGTTTGTTTATAATAATTGATGGTGTTAGTTAATGAAGAAAATCATATTACATTGCTAAAGGCCTAATGCAATGCTTTTAAAGTTTCAATTTCCAGAAAAATAATTTGTTGTTAAATTATGAATTATACTGCTTACTGTTGTAAAGAAAACACAGCTGTTGAAGAACTCTGAACTGAACATTATGACATTTTAATGTTGTTTAATAGTAATTTGTTTAGAATTCTTCCCATCTTTAGTGTGCTAATCAACAGAGGCCCTGGATCAGGGTGGAAACGCCTTAGGTTAATGTATATGCTGTTTTCCCCTCAATGAAATAGAAGAAATCAGCTTATCCCTGTTTCCCATGAATGTTAGTTAGATTTTTAAAAATGTGATTAATAACAAGTACTTTTGAGTTCTTTTGAAAGGAAATAATTGTTGATGAGTAGCCCAAAATAATTTCTTAAAACTGTAAAGGCAGAATGACCTATTTTTTCTTTTATAATTTGGAATTTTACATTTGATTTTAATAGTCCAAGATTAGGATTCAAAAGAACTTCAGTTCTTTGTTTTATTTTGAAATTCTAATATTGGCACAGAAGAGAGTCCTGCCTATTATTCCTTTTCCATTGAAAATGAACTCTTCTCTTTAGTTGAGATATTGCAGGCTCTTACATCTGTTCTCTCTTTCCCCCTCATCCCTTTCTCTCATTCTTCCCTCCCTTTCTCATTCTTCCCCATGCCTTTGTAAGAATGCACAGTGATTTGCAGTTACTAGAAGGTAGCATTTAATAACAAAGTTGTGCCCCAAAGAAGTTATATTTTAAGCAAGGTGAAAGGAGAAAGGTACTAAGAAAAGGTTATACAGGACCTTCAACTCTAGAAAATAGACTAATAATGCTGTTTGTGATGCTCACATTTCCAAAGAGTTTCATATATATAAAGACTTCTGTCTACTTATTATTGTGTTCTGGAAAAAGAATCCTATGGTATTGAAAATAGTCTCATTTTCATTGATAAACTTTCTCTTTTTGGATGATTTCTTCCTTATCCTCCATTTCTTCTGATTCTACTAGTTAGTAACTCTTATACTTCTTTGTAATATAATAAAAATCTCTCTTTGGGTATTTTTCAACTATTTCAGGCAAATTTTGCAATAGGTTCTAGTCTTGAGGCTATCCTAAATTAGAAATAAATTTTATGAAACCATACTGTACATACTCTGAATATGACTTATCTAAAGTACAATTATGAATCAGGAAGACAAGCTGAGGCTCAGGTTGTGTGCTTAACCCAAAACCACATAATTAGAGGCAAGGCTGAGAGTGAATCAAGAGTAGATATTAGAAGGCATTATTTCAGGTCACAGTCTGTGGAATTAAGATGGTTTGTATTTATTAACTTCATTTTATACAAAAGGTTATTTTAAATGTCCCTTATGATTCCACTGCATTTTCTTCAACTATATTTTTTGACATAGTACATGGAATAAGACCAGTAATCATCCTTTATTCAGTGTCTTTTGTTTTTTGTTTATTTGTTTTTTTGTCAACAGTTTTTTTTCCTCAGCTGTGGGACTGGGAACACAGATTTTAAAATAAGAAAGTCATTAGGGAAACCATGATGGGAATGTTGTTATAGCTTGTTCCTGGAGTTTGCTGATTTAAAGCTGGCTCAACCTCAGTCCTTTCTAATGAAGATATTGGATCAGATAGTGACCTGATAAATGATATGCAAAGCTGTGTAAAGCTGGCTTCTTCATAAAAGCTGTGCACAAGTAGAGACTATATTTCACTCAACACCAGGCCTTTTTTTCAAACCTTTCAAGCCTGTGGGTAAGTTTTGCCACCCCCAATACGAATTCTATTAATTTTATATAATTAAGACTAAGGAACACAATGATCCTAGTTGGACTGTTAACCAAAATAATGGGACAAAACCAGTTACATTTCAGATAAAGTCAAGGCCTCAGAAAGAGGAATGCTGTGCCTTAACCTGTGTGGGCAGTTAACTTTTCTTCTGAAAAAATGAAGTTTATTTAAAATTGGTCCTTTATCAGATTTTTAGACACCTACACTTAGTCCAAGGTTCCTTGAAATATTCTCTTGTGAAACCTATGAATTTGTAAACATTAGCAGAACTTTTCCTCCTATGAAAGTTTTTTTTTTCCATAATGAATGGGGTTATGTTGATAATGTAAAACTTGAGAAATAGGAGGCTGTGACTTAGGAACCTCATCATCCATTTCATAATATATATATTTCTGAGAACTACATGCTAAATCCGAGCTGCATTGAACTGGTACTTAATCTTCGATTGGGAGAAAAATCCACCATTCTCTCAATTGTCTTGCCTCTGCAATTCAGTCTATGAAGAATCGTCATATTAATCTTCCTAAATATACTTTAATATTATCCAGAAAACACTGTCAACCTAGGTTAAGTGTCTTTTTATAATCTAGTAACACCTCATGCATATTTTTATATCATTGTATATGGTATTGTAATCTTCTGTTTGTATCTGTATTTCCCACTAGACTATGAACAACTTGGGCTCAGGGACTTTGTTCTGTTCATATCTGTTGTGTTCTCAGACTGCAGCACAGTGCCTAGTCACTGGAAAGTATGTAATGAAACATACTCATGGAATGAGTGGATGCATGAATGAATGAGTGCATGAAAAAAGCACTTGCTTTGTCCTAGTCAATAGTATCTGTGAAATCAAGGATTTGGTGTCCTAATTACCTATTCGTTCTATTACACATAAGTATAAACACATACAATTAAATACACATCTTCATTCATGTACTACAAATCATCTTGTATGTCATCAGTGGAAAGCACTGCCCTAATGGCACTCTATGGTCCAGACATCTGGACTCCCTACTTCCTGCATGTGCCAGGGATAGCCTCACCTCCATGCCTTTGCTCCCAGTGTTTCCTCCTGAGTTAGTTCACTCAACACCAGGCCTGAGTTATGCTTCTTGGTGTACATCTTCATTGTAGTCTTGGATATATCTAATTAAGTTTCTGAGAAATTTAATACAGTTTAATAAAGCATATTAAGATGAATTGTGTGTTTGGATTCTCCTGTGGCTGAGAGAGATGCTAATGGCAGTGACACCTGGAATAAATGTTGTGATAGAGATAAGAGCTGTGCTTTTGTTTTATAATTAAATGGAAAAGTGATTTTCATATTCCCTGTTTTCTATTAGGACAAATTGAAGAGGGGCATTTTTCTAATCATTGGGCTATTCTGGTTACATTCACTGAGTGAATTAATTGTTTGAATTTATGCAGGTGAATACCTGTGTATAATCACATTGGATTAATTATTAGTGTTATGGCCAACTGGGATAGGCAGAGTAATGGCCTCCCAAAGATGTCTACATTCTAATCTCTGGAACCTGTGACTAGGTTACCTTACATGTCAAATGGGATTTTTCAGATGAAAGTAAATTCAAGATTTTGACAGGGGAGGTTATTTTGGATTATCTGGAAGGGATTTATACCATCACAAGGTATGTTATAAGTGAAAGATGGAGGCAAGAGAGTCAGTGTCAGATTGATGCCATATAAGAACAATTGGACAGGAACTTCTGGCTTGGGCATGGAGGAAAGGTCCATAAGCCAAGGAATGAAGACAGCCTCTAGAAGCTGGAAAAGCAACCAAATGGATTTTCTCCTATAGCCTCCAGGGAAGAACGCAGCCCTGACAGCACCTTGATCAAATTTTTTTTTGTCAGTGAGACATGTTGGATATCTGACCTCCAGAAATTTAAGGTAATACATTCTTCTAAGTCACTAAATTTGTGACAATTTGTTACAGAAGCTAACATGCCGATGTTAAATAAAATGGTCTCATTTTCCCTTGACGTAGTATAGAGAATTGAAAATAGGAAGTTCTAGAATGCTTCCATTAATGAAGAGACAGGATGAGATTTTTATAGGGAACAATTCATAATTTTTCCAATGATATGCTAATTTTGTAGATCTGCTCTATATGAGACTATGATTAGAGTCTGGAATATCTAATCTGGCATCACAGGAATTGGGCCTGTCTGCCTGTTTTGTTGAGAAAGACACATCACTCTGGCAAAGTCAGTATGCTACATTTTGTTAATGCAATTTGATCTCCGTGTGAACACTTTCTGCCTATATAATATAGACAGTTACAGACAACTTAGAAGAAGGAACCAAACACAGGCCCCTCTTAAAGTCTAATACCAAAGTTTACCTGCCTCAAAAGAGGTTCTAAGCAAGTCTCCTGCCTTTCTATGCCAAGGTCTTTGTGAATAAACAAATGTGTTATATCTCTCATATTAAAGGCAACCTGCTATCTAATAATTGTCTTATTAGTTCTTCTCAAAACTTCATGAAGATGATAAGCAATGAGATATTAAATTATATAACAGTTGTTAAGCATCAGTGACTGGCAGAAAACTAAGATATTAAATTACTAGTCCTGGCATTCTTAAAATAGGTGCAGAGTGAGGATTAGAATTTTGCCACTTGCAGTGAGTATTTTAGATTGTACTGCATTTCACTACAATAACGATACTATTCCCTATTGTAAGAATATAAGAACTTAATGTGATTCATGGTAATAACTTTTGATCTGAAAGGAACTTTTAATTTCATCTTGTCTAAACTTCATACATAAAATTGAGTTTCAGGATGACAAGACTTGATCAAGGTCACACAGCTCACTAGTGACATCCCTTGGAGAACATATACACACAGTTTTATATAAATTGCTGATGAAACTAATCTTTGCAATTCAGATGGAATCTCTAGAATTAATTTATAGAGGTAAATATATCTGGGGTTGGAAGGGGTGAGGTAGAGATAAAGAACTATTTGATTTACCTAGATTTTTTTTCATTTGCAATACTTGTAGTCACTAGATGGTTACCAGGCATCCTTTTCACTTTTTGGTATATAGGTCTAGCTTTTACTCTATATCTTGGTTTATGTGATAGTCATCTTAAAGCTAGAATTTAACAAAAAATTTTTTTTTTTGCTATGAAAATGTTGTGTTGCAAATTGGTTCAAATATTTATATTTTCATTATTTTTGGATGTTTTTCAAAAAGAAAACGTTTAAGTCACAACATTGATGGTATGTTTTAACAAGGCATGAGTGAGAGAGGGAGACACAGACAGAAATGTGAGTAATTTATTTTGCACGAATCCCAGAGTCACACAGAAAACCAGTAAGAACCAATGGTAGCCATAGATAGCTGTGGGCAAGCAATCCTTGGTTTAGTGGGTGAAGCATGAATGTGCCTGGATTTGGTTTTATCCCTGAGGTAGGCTGAATAATAGTCCCCAAAGATATCCAGGTCCTAATCTCTGGAATTTGCCAATGTTACCTTATATGGCAAAAGAGACTGTGCTTGTATGATTAATTAATCTTGAGATGGGAAGATAATCCTGGATTATCTAGGTGCACCCTAAATGTAATGATAGGGTCTTCATAACAAGGAGGTAGAGGAAGATTTGATGACAGAAGGGAAAGTAGGAGATATGATGAGGGAAATAAGAGGTTGGAATGATGAAAGGAAGGGGTCAGGAGCCAAGAAATGCAGGTGACCTGTAGAAACTAGAAGAGGCAAGGAAAACAATTCCCCCTAGATCCCTCAGAAGGAGGCAGCCCTGCCTCCACCTTGATTTTAGCCCTGTGAGACTAATTTCAAGTTGTTCTCCACAGCTGGAAGTAAAAAAATTATGCATGTTGTTTTAAGCCACTAAATTTGTGGTAGTTTGTTATTATGGCAATAGAAAACTAATAGGACTCTAATTTCTGCGATTAATAAATCATGTATTTGGTTAATTCACTTAACTCTGTCTCTGCTTTTGTTCCTTAGATGAAGTTGGGTTTAACATTGCCTATATTACAGACCTCTAAGAGATGTCACAAAGAAATTATGTAAAGTTATACCAGAAATAAATGCTTTGGGCTTTTCACAACAGTAATATCACTGTGAAAAATAGAGGGCTAAGGGCCAAATGTTGAGTAATGGGTTGTTAGACCCCCACACCAGTGAGAAACATAGTGCAAATTTTTCAGTTGCTTCATTAATTTAAATCTGCCTTGTTTTGTTTTAATCTGAAGGAGATCACCAGAACCATTGCTAAAGCAATCAATCAATCTCTTATTGAAGAATTCTGTTTTATTTTCTATGTAAAAACAATCAAAATGTTCTCTTCTGTACATTTCCCATCACCGAATTGCCTTACTCTGCTGGGTCTGTTTCAGAACAGAGAGCCTATCATTGCTTGCAAAGCCCTTGGAGCTCAAGTCTATGTGAACAATGCACAAAAATTTCTTGAACAAACTGTCGGGTGGGACTGTTGACAGCTTCCTAGCCTAAAGGAAACCAGTGCCCTTATATTTTCACTTTTCTTTTAGAAATAAGTTATTTTTTACTTGCTATCTTGTTAAGTTTCTAAAAGCCACAATGATTTCATTTGCTTTTTAATTTTTAAGTAGAAACTTTACTTGCAAATACTTTTTAAGTCATGCAATTTTTGAAATTTTTTTTTTTTTTAGTCCTTATAAGCTGGGCATGCTGTATAAGAGCCTATTCCAGGAGTGGGCTGTGTACAGTGAATGCTGTACTAATGCCTGGAATGTTAACCCACACGATAACATAAATTTCGCTCACTTCTTGGATTTCTATACTCCCTAGCAATTTAAAGAAGTTGTTACAAAATGAGCTGTGACCATGTAGCTTCATATTCACCAAGCAGGTGATTTTAGATACTGGGGCTCTATAAAATATAGTTATAGTGATTGCACATAAATACATATAGACGTTTACTAGTGGTAGTTAATATTAATATGTTTGCTAGGAAAGCAGTCCATTTTAACCCATAGTATATAGTTAACCCACTTTACTTTGTTCATATGTTTTGGATATATAATTCTAATTTGTTTCAACAAAATGACATGATGTGTGATACATTCATATAGAACTTCGAAGTTTTAAGATTAGCTATTATTAAAGTTTGGGAATCCTGAGTGGCCTGGGTGGAATGGTGGTCCTATTTGGAAAAGAACATAGATAATTGGGTAACTTTTTAAGGAAGTCTGTTGCATATTCTGGACAAAATTGCAGTTTATCCAGAATCTCTTGCCTGTCCTTAGTGCCCCTCCACATAAATAGGTATTTCCAAGGGGTGGAGAGAAGTAGTCCATCTCCATAGCAATAGGGGGAGCGAGGGCATATCTGGACGGAGAAATTGGGTGGGCCCTTTTTGCAGTCGGATTGCGAGAGACACAGGTGAGTAGAAGTGGAGGCACTGATTTCTCCCACTTTATTTCTCCCTTTGACCAATTTCAGTTCAAAGGTATTTTGCCCCAGGCTAGGAAAATATTTTCCCCACAGAATTACACGTTGCAGTAGTTGGCAAGACCTCTGAACCCGAAATCTGTCTACATGGGTGTGACCCTTGGAATGGCTGCCCCTCGAGAGGATGGGGAGATAACTGGAAACCCACTGTGGATGATGGGGAGGCCCCAGTGGCTGCAGCAGTAGAGGGCGCTGCTTCACCTGGGAGCCTCCTGTCTGTGGGGCTTTCAATTGGGGATACCCTAGTGGGGAATTGGTCTAGGGTAAAGCAGCTCCTAGAGGGGTGGGACTTTCCCCAGAATTGGGGAAGGGTGAAGAGACACCAGAACCTGTGGAATTAGGCCTCCGTGAGATAGAAGACTGCTTAGAGGCTCTGAGTGGCCGTGTAGCAGCTGGGTTTGTGGGATGTCTGTTTCTCAAGATAGAGGAAAGGGTTATCAAGGAGAGAGAGACTTCGGCAGAAGAGAGACACACTTCAGCATCACTTGGAGGAGCTGGGTGATGACCTGTGGGATGCCTTTAAGAAAATGAGACAATAATTGAGAAGACAAATTGTGCCCCTGGAAGATATGTTAGTAGCAGGGGAGGAGGCAGCAGGAGAAGCTGCATTGCAGGAGGCCATGGGGGAGGGGGAGGAAAGAGCAGTGCCTTCAGCCCCAGAGATGGTAGAGGACATGTTGGGAGAGGATGAGGGGGTGGTGCTGAGGGCCAATCTCTTGCCAAGGCCACCGCCTGAGGCACCAGCATCTCCCACATTAAAGGCCCACCTGGTTTTAATTAAGAAAATAACACAGCAACTGCAGGCTCCTCAGGGGATGGAGCCACCCTCTCCAGAGGTTGTGGAGCACCCCATGTTCCACCCCTATACCCAGGATGGGCTGGTGGACATGAGCATCCTGTTTTGGCAGAAGCTGTTGGAACCTCTGTGTACATGGCTTTTGCGTCTCTGGGATATGGAGATGGAAAACGTAGTTATGTCGGGTACTGAATTGGGTTGACTGGCTTCCCTGATGACTCACCCTTACCTCTAGCAGTAGTTGCAAAGTGCCTATCACACCTCAGACAGCTGGGCACTTCTGGATTGACTGACAGCAGCCATCAGGGCAGTTTGGCCTAATGAGGGTGATTTACCATACTTACCCACTAGCTGGTAAATATATGTAGAGCTCCAGCAGGTGTTATGGGAGCTGGGCATGAAAAATATCATGCATAATAGGAAACCCAGGGCTCCAATGAGGAGTTGTACACCATAGGAATGAGAAACCTGGTGCTCCATACAGCTCCCCCATCTCTCTTTGGGCCCCTAGTGACTGTTGTTGCCCCCCCACATAGGGCAACTGATTAGTGAGGCTACTGGTACTTTAGCAGATCTGGGGGAGGTTGAAACAATAAGAGCATGGAAAGAAGTATGGGCTACGAATGAAAGGAGAGGTGCAAAGGGCCCTGTGATGGTCTCGAGGACCCAGAAGTGGGTTGATTTGATAAAGGCTGGGGTAGTGAAAGGAAAGTTTGATGGGCAGCCTAATAGAATCTTGTTAGAACTGTGGCACCAATTAAAGCCAGAACAGCAGTTCCAGCTGCTGAGGTCCAGGACATGGAAGCCAGAGGCAAAGCCCCATGTCCAACCTGTGTCCCTGCAAGACTTCCTGGGGAACAGTACTCAGGCTCCTCTTGGGCCCTCACCCCCACAGGAGAACATCTGAGCATCATCATTTGACTGGGTGGGGTGGTCAAGGCGCCCTCTTGGGGGACATGGTGGGGACCAGAGGCTGCATGTAGAATTAGCAGTTCATTGGTCCCCCATGAATGTACAATGTGTCCTGGCACACGTGGACACAGGAGCTGAATGTTCTCTGATTCATGGAACCCTGAGCATTTTCCTGGGACCCATGCTGTGATAAATGGCTATGGTGGTAAGGCAATTAGATTAAAGAAAGCCCAAATCCCATTGGGGATAGGGCATTTACCCCCAAAGGAGTATACTGTGTACCTTTATACCAACCCTGAACACATTTTGGGGGTGGATATCCTGCAAGGTCTGTGGTTATAGACCACTGCAGGTGAGTTCAGACAGGGTACATTTGATAAAGGCAGTTCTGAGGGCGCATGCTCAGCACCTGCTTGTAGCTCTGCCTGTACCTCGGTGGGTGACAAATACTAAGGAGTATAAATTGCCTGGGGGACACAAGGAAATTGGAGAAATTCTACAGGAGTTGGAGAAGGCGGGCATTCTAAAGCGCACTCACCATCCTTTTAATTCCCTGGTGTGGCCAGTGAAAATGCCAGATGGCTCCTAGCATATGACTGTGGATTACAGGGAGTTGAAGAAAGGCACACCCCCTTTGCATGCTGCTGTTCTCTCTATAGCAGCCTTTATGGACACCCTCAGTCATGAAGTAGGGACATATCATTATGTCGTGGACCTTGCTAATGTTTCTTTCTCTATTTACATAGCACAGAAAAGTTAGGAGCAGTTTTCCTTCACATGGGAAGACTGGCAGTGGGCATTCACTGTCCTTCCACAGGGATACCTCCACAGTCCCACCATTTGTCATGGACTTGTAGCCCAGGACTTGGCCACATTAAAGAAACCACTAAAATAACAGCTGAATCACTGCATTGATGATATTATGCTCATGTCTGATTCTCTTGCAGATTTAGAAGGGACAGTTCCTAGATTGCTGGAATATCTATAGGAGAAACGATGGGCTGTGAAGAGCACCAAGGTTCAGGGACCTGGTTTGTCTGTAAAATTCTTGGAGGTTGTCTGGTCAGGTAAAATTAAAGTTATTCCTGAAGCAGTCATAGACAAGGTATAGGCTTTCCCTATACCTATCACTGTTGCAGTCTTACAAGAGTTTTTGGGCCTTTTGGGCTAGTAGAGAGTGTTTATCCTGCACTTGGCATAAATTCTGAAGCCCTTATACTGGTTAGTATGAAACAGCATCAGGTGGGACTGGGATGAGACACATGCAGCTAATGAATGAGCACTCAAGGCCATAAAGGCCTTGATTGTAATGGACCCATCAGTGCCCTGTGAGTTAGATGTTCATGTAACCCTGGATGGTTATGGATGGGGTCTGGGCAGCAGCTTGAATGGATGCACCAAACTATTGGATTGAGGTCACAACTGTGGAAAGGAGAAGAGGTATGGTACACCTTGATAGAGAAGCAACTGGCTGCTGTGTACCATGCCTTGCTGGCTATGGGACCCATCACTGGAACACATTGGATGAAGGTAATAACCACCTATCTTGTAGGGAGGGTGTTGGACTGGACCCAAAGGCCATGGAGTGGAATGACACAGTTGCTTACACTGGCCAAATGGGGTGCATATTTGCAGGAGCATAGCACCCTCTCTACTAGCACCTTAAGTGGAAAACTCGAATACTTACTGGTGCCTGTGACGTATACCAGTGGAAAGCAGGAAGAACTTCCTTTGGATCCATGGGTAGCTGAGAGTCCTTATCAGAAGAGAAAAGCCTCTATACCTGAAGATGCTTGGTATACAAACATTTCCAGTCATGGGAAGCCCCTAAAGTGGAGGGTTGTGTCTTTCCATTCTGAGAGTGAGATAATATGGTTGGAGGATGGAGAGGGTAAGGTCAGCCAATGGGCTGAGTTGCTGGCAGTATGGCTCGTGATTACCAAGGAGCCCTCCCCTATAGTTTTCTGCACTGACAGATGGGCCATCTATTGGGGCTTGACCCAGTGGCTACCAACATGGTATCATGCCAACTGGATGGTTGGTCACAGGCCCCTTTTAGGGCAAGAGTTGTTTCAAGACCTATCCCCTCTGGTCAGACTATGACAGTTACCATATATCATGTGACTGGCCATTTGCCTTTGGCATCCCCAGGGAATGATGAAGCAGACACATTGTCCCAGGTGCATTGGCTAGAAGACAAGCCTGCCTCTGATGTAGCCCTAAGGTTACGTCAGCGTTTGTTGTCCACAGGGCAAAAGACAGTGTGGGCTGTAGCCCATTGGTGGGTCTTGCTGTTGACCTTAGAAGAAGTCAGTAAAGCCTGGAACGAGTGCCTTGTGTGCTCTAAGAGGTACTTACCTGCAGCAACATGAAAAAATTTTAAAGGGGCAGATACCCCTTGTCAGGTGGCAGATAGACTATATTGGTCCTCTGCCCATATCAGAAGGGCATCAGTATGCCATGACTTGTGTGGACACAGCTACTGGACTGTTGGTTGCTTTTCTTGCACATCATGCAAATCAGCAAACCACCAAAAGAGGCCTTGAGTGACTCTTTGCAGCCTATAGCTGGCCTCAGGTGATTGAGAGCGATCAAGGCACCCACTTTACTGGACATGTGTTACAAGAATTGGTGTAGCAATTAGGAATAAAGTGGAAGTTTCATATACCATATAACCCTACCAGGGCAGGCATGATAGAGAGTTACAATGGTTTGTTGAAATGTGGCCTGAAGTCAGACACAAGTAGTCTATGGGGCTGGTCAGTTCACTATGGACAGTGCTATGGAGTTTGAACGAGAAGCCCCAAAAAGGAGCCTTAAGCCCTGTGGACATGCTAACACACATTGCTGCCTCTCCTATACAACTGGTATGTGCAAACCAAAGAGGAGTTATTGAAGCCAGGATATGGCCAGCAGAGCAACATCCTGCTGCCAGCCCCAACTGTTAAACCCTGGAGATTCTGTTGAGTGGACCTGGCCCTGGACATTTCAACACATGGACCAGTGATGGCTGGCCCTTCTGTCATCTTGAGGAAAGGCGTGGAAGCTGACCTCCTCCGTGTTCCTGGAAAAACAGTAGAGTGGCCCCCAAAGATCATTGTAGTGTACCCAAAATGTCCTGGAGATAAAAGCATCTCATGGGGAAGTTTTGGTTTATCTTTATGGCCAGTGCATATACCTCCCATACCCCTGTGTATTGACCCATCTTTAACTCCCACAGGGAGGTGAGTGAAAGTCTGGAATACTAGACCAGGATGAGATCCCATTCCTGCCACTGTCTGATCGGAGGACCACTGTCCTTCATGCATCCTACCTGATGGGCAAGATTTGCCTTTGCTGGTGTCATTAAAACATGTATGTTATCACTGTTAAGGGTATTTTCTTCTACAGTCCCTGCGGCCTGGACCGTTCCCATGGCTGCAGCTGCTGTGTGATGATTGCTCTGAGCTCCCTACCCATTCATTTACTGACTGCCTATGGAATGGGCAAGTTATGGACTAAATCTGCATAGGACTTTGAATTTAGCTGAATCCTCTGTCTTGAGGATTTTCATGATATTATTGATGTTGTTACTGTATGTTATTAGTCTGATTACAGTGCTCCAGTTTTCTTGCACAGGGGCCTTTGCTGAAGATAAGGAGCAAATAGATTGTGAGGTGAGATTTCTGGATGGGTGGGCTGTGGGGAAATGTCTGAATTCAGCAAAGTTGCAGGATACAAAATTAAAACACAGAATCTGTGGCATTCCTATACACTAACAATGAATTAGCAGAGAGAGAAATCAGGAAAACAACTCCATTTACAATTGCATCAAAAAGAGTAAAATACCTACGAATATACTTAACAAAGAAAGTGAAAGATCTATACCCTGAAAACTACAATACACTCTTAAGAGAAATTAAAGAAGATACCAATAAATGGAATCACATCCCATGCTCATGGATAGGAAGAATTAATATTGTCAAAATGGCCATCCTGCCTAAAGCAATCTATAGATTCAATTCAATTCCTATCAAAATACCAACAGCATTCTTCAATGAACTAGAGAAAATCATTCTAAAATCCATATGGAACCACAAAAACCTCGAATAGCCAAAGCAATTCTGAGAAGGAAGAATAAAGTTGGGGCATTACGCTCCCCAACTTCAAGCTCTACTACAAAGCCACAGTAATCAAGACAATTTGGTACTGGCACGAGAACAGACCCATATACCAATGGAAAAGACTAGAGAGCCCTGATATAATCCCAACCATATATGGTCAATTAATCTATGACAAAGGAGCAATGGATATACAATGGGGAAATGACAGCCTCTTCAACAGCTGGTGTTGGCAAAACTGGACAGCTACATGCAAGAGAATGAAACTGGATTATTGTTTAACCCCATACACAAAAGTAAACTCAGAATGGATCAAAGACTTGAATGTAAGTCATGAAACCATAAAACTCTTAGAATACAACATAGGCAAACATCTCCTGAATATAAGCATGAGCAACTTCTTCCTGAATGCATCTCTTCAAGCAAGGGAAACAAAAGCATAAATGAACTCATGGGACCACATCAAACTAAAAAGTTTCTGTATAGCAAAGTACACCATCAACAGAACAAAAAGGCATGCTACAGTATGGGAGAATATATTTGTAAAAGACATATCCAACAAGGGGTTAACATCCAAAATATATAAAGAACTTACATGTCTCAACACCCAAAAAGCAAATAACCTGATTAAAAAATGGGCAGAGGATATGAAGCAGCAGTTCTCCAAAGAAGAAGTTTAGATGGCCAACAGACACATGAAAAGATGCTCCACATCACTAATCATCAGGGAAATGCAAATTAAAACCACAATGAGATATCAGCTCACACCAGTAAGGATGGCCAGCATCAAAAAGACTAACAACAACAAATGATGGTGAGAATGCGGAGAAAGCAGGAAACCTCCTACACTGCTGGTGGGAATGTAAGCTAGTTCAACCGTTGTGGAAAGCATTATGGAGGTTCCTCAAAAAACTAAATATAGAAATACCATTTGACCCGGGCATCCCAGTCCTTGGAATTTACCCAAAGAATACAACTTCTCAAATTCAAAAAGACATATGCACCCCTATGTTTATCCCAGCACTTTTTACAATAGCCAAGATATGGAAGCAACCTAAGTGTCCGTCAGTAGATGAATGGATAAAGATGTGGTATATATACACAGTGGTATACTACTCTGCCATAAGAAAGAAACAAATCCTACCATTTGCAACAACATGGATGGAGCTGGAGGACATTATGTTCAGTGAAATAAGCCAGGTGGAGAAGACAAATGCCAAATGAGTTCCCTCATTGTGGAGTATAACAATGAAGCAAAACTGAAGGAACAAATAGCAGCAGACTCAGCGACTCCAAGAATGAACTAGTGGTTACCAAAGGGGAGGGGTGTGGGAGGGCGGGTGGCGAGGGAGGGAGAAGGGTTTGAGGGGTATTATGTTTAGTACACGTGGTGTGGGGGATCACATGTAGAACAGTGTAGCACAGAGAAGGCACATAGTGGATCTGTGGCATCTTACTACACTGATGGACAGTGACTGCATTCGGGTATGGGTGGGGACTTGACAATATGGGTAAATGTAGTAACCACATTGTTTCTTCATGTGAAACCTTCATATGAGTGTATATCAATCATACCTTAATAAAAGAAAAAAGAAGATAAGCCTGTGGATACCTGTATTTGTACTTTGAGCCAAATGATATGAAATCTGGGTTTCCCTCAACTAGCCTTAAGACTATAGGTATGCTGGGTGTCTTCTCTAGTTACTTTTCCCCAAGTGAAGTTGTTGGTTCCTTGGAGTTCCTAATTAGGTCACAGTAACTTGAAGGGTCTTAGCCATTTGTATTCATTCTTGTAAGCTGAATAGAAAACTCTTCTATCTAGAAGGTGTATTTCTTCACATAACTAACACTCTTCAGGTAAAACAAGGGCTTACTTTTCCAACTAATTTCTATAGGAGAAAGAAAGTCAGGGAGAATTGCCTATCACTTATTCTATCTGGCTTATCTGGCTGTTAAAGTGGAAGATGTCATGGAACAATAGTATGACAGAGTAAGAAGTATTCTTAAAAACCCCCAAATGACCTTCCAAGTTGGTGACTATGTCCATGTTGCAAGAGAGTGGTGCACCCTGACTCAACAGGGACAGAGGCTCTTGGGACTCTTCCAGATTTCATCCTGTGTACCTATTCATCTGGATGCTCATTTGCTCTACTGAATTATTGATCCTGAACCCTTGAATTTGCAGTTGGTCAGGCAGGAGTGTGGGTCACCTGGGAAGCCCACTTGTGTCTGGTATCTGAATTCAGGGCAGTGTTATGGAACTGAGCCCTCTTAATTTGTGGGATCTGATTTAGCTACCAGTAGTGTCAGAACTGTATTGTTGGACACACAGGTGTATTTGGAGACTTGGTCATTGATGTGGAGAAATGACACATAGTTATCAAAATAAACATACAACCATGCTGGCCAGTTTGCTTTGAGATTACAATGTGGATATTTTCCATTTAAATTCCAAGAGCCTTCAGTTCTGGTTTGTAACCCTTATTAGCTTCCGTAGGTTATAGCAGTAATGTCTCTAGGAGAACCTTTCAGCACCTTATAGTTTATGGAACTCAGTCAGATGAAAAATAATGCTTCACTTTTAAAAGACCCTGCTTGTAAATGTGGCAGCTTTGCATACAAGCCTGCATTAGCAATATTCTCTGGGCACTAGCAAATGAATTAATTGAGATAATGTGTGTGGTACTTAGCATAATACCTGGTACATAGTAGATACTAAATATTTATGTATATTTATTTATTATGTGTGTATATAGTTAAAAATTATTAAAGAAAGTAATTTAGGTGACATAAACTTTATTTAACACTTCATGAAGCAGACTATCTCCACTCAAGAGAACTGCCAAATGGGGTGGGAGACTGCATTTCTGGTCAAATGAAGCATTTGTAGGGGCATAAAAGTTATCTAAGTTTTGATTTGCTGACATTGCACCCTATGCAGGAGCGGCTCCTTCTTGAGCCTAGAAATTTATTTCAACTGTGTGTATATATAAAATATATGTCTACACACATACACACCTCAACCGCTCTAAGTCTCAGTAAAAAATGGATAATACTACCTACCTTACTTGGCTGTAAAATTTAAATAAGATAATATGCTTAGCATAGTTCTTAAAACAGGAACTATTCAAAGTTATTTGATGTTATTGTTGTTTTTATTATTATTACAGGTATACCTGGATAAATCCATAGTCCCTAAAATCCTTTACTAAGTATAGCACTGTATGCAAGTCATTAAATTTTCTCTGAAACTCAGTTAATTAAGTGAGGGTACATATACTTCAAAGAACCATTGTGATGACTAAACAAGATGAAGCTCTTATTGTAGTGCTTGGCATACAGTAAATATTCAATAAATAGTAATGATAAAGAATATGATATTGCCTGCCTTCTAGAAAATAAAAGCATGCTAGTTATAAGCCTTTCTGAACAGCAAGATTTTTACTGGTTAATTGATACTCTCCCAGATCTGTTTTTCCTATTACTAAATTCAGACTTTCAACATGCATACCCATTTCTCTCTCTTCTCATGCCCTCTCTCTCATTCTTGCTCTGATTTTTGCATGCCAAGGCAGTTTTTTGTGAAAGCACTCGTGGCATATGTCATGGATAAGCTTATTCAGAGATCAAGCTGACCATTTTAATGAACATTTTTTTATAATGTGAAACAGTGACCCAATCTTTTATTTCTGTTTTTTAGATATGCAGTCAAATCCTCACCATATTTATGAAATAGGATCTGGCTGTACACTTTGCTGACTTACATCACTCAATTCACCATAATACTAGCCTGATAGATCATGTCTGTATTTAAAATTTTGATGTTTTGTTCATCATGTATTTTTTGCATTTTTATTTTTAAAATTTCTTTAAAATATTATTTACCTTTATTACTCAGGTTTTTGGTATCCCTTGAATTTTCCCTCGAAGTGAATGCCTCTTGTTTCACCATAGTACAGGCCTGCGCAAAACAACAGGAGAACACCATACAGCTATAGAGACACTTGTGATAGGGGGATCCAGCTTTTCAGAGTGTAACTATGGAAATCTATCCTAATACTAGTGGAATTTTTAGTCTTCGTTCAATAAAAAAATAAATAGTAATAAAAAGCTACCATAAATTCAGTAACACTTTGAGTAAAACTTGTGTTTTAATTTACACAGCAGTATCTACACATATTGGAAAACATGGTTGCACATTTCAGTGCTAGACTTATTCTTGCAGTCTCTAAAAAATGCTTTGTGTTCTTAGTGCTTTGTAGGCCCTTTACAATAACTCTGTTCTTCCCTGCTCACTCTCGCACACCACAGTAATCTCTGGACCACAGATCAGAAGCCATTGCTCTAAGAATTCAGATACTATAAGGAAAATCGTGTGCCTAAAATATATTATATGGAAGGTGGGGCTTTGGCTTGAGTTTGAAGAATGAGTAGGAGAAAAGGAGGAAATGGATATGGAAAGACTTTCTGTTTATTGAATATTTCTGGGGTACCAGGCTCAACGTCAGGCACTTCAGATTCCTCCTCATTTAGCCTTCACATCTCTGTGTAGTAGGTATTGTAAGGTTGAAGGCACTAGGGGGAGGGGTGAGCACGTCACACTGATGACGTGCGGAAGTCCCCGGCTGTTGCCCCTCCCAACCTGAAAAATGTGCCTTAGGCTAGCCAATCCTCGTGCCACTGTAAATCTAAGCTCTGCCTCCCGCTACCTTCTTTAAAAACTTGCTGCCTGCCCTCCTGAGTGCGACTTCCCTAGCCTGTGTCTGTACAGGCTGGTGAACTTCGCCCGGGGTCGCATTCAAATAAACTGCCTGGCCCTTTGTTGCCTCTCATTGCCTGCTTATTTCAGCTAGAATTTATCTTACAGGTATGTTATGCTCATTTTACATATAAGAAAACTGAGTCTTAAAGTATTTGAATTATTTGGTCCAAGAACTTGTAGCCAGTAAATCTGCAGAGCCAGGATCCATACCTAGGATTTTACATTACCATTATTCTAATGAGAAAGGCAGAAGTCAGCTACTGTTAATGCTGGTAAAAAAAATATGATTTTGAACTGGTAAGCCTGAAGTCCATTGAAATTTCAGCAGTTGGTCACTTTTGTACTTCCTCATTTTGCAGGCACAACTTAATTACCTCAATGTTTTGGACTGTCCTGTTGAGAAAGCTTGTTTTTTCTTTCTAGACCATCATTCCACGTAATTTTCACCTCTGATTGATACTATTATTAATGTTTAACTCTACTGCCTAGGTTTAGAATAACTTTATGTGGTCCAGAATAATCTGTTTTTCACATAGCATCTGAAGCAGCTCACAAAAACATAGCCTTGATTGGCCCTTTCTAAATTTCTCAAATTGCTTGTGAAGAAGTAAGTTCCCATTACAAACAGGTTGCAGCAAAGTAAAAATACCTTAACCTTGCTCACTTGGAAAAAACAATGAAGGAAACAAAATGAGAACTTCCTGCTTTATGCATGAGGAAATGGCTTTCCTCACTTTCTCTTCAGCTGTCTTTAATGAATTTTACAGAATACATTATGAACAAAGGCAACTTTTCCTTTCTAGGATATGAATGATTCTTTTCTTCCAGTATTGTTCTGGTTATTTTGCATTCAACTACAGCCTGTAGATGTGTTTTTTTTATTAGATTGTTTTATGATCAATGTTACCAGAAAATGTTTTTTCCCTGTGACATGGAAAAACTGTCTTTTGTGACAAGATATATCATATTTAGCATAGCAATAGACCTTATGGACACTTTAAAATTAGGCTTAACTGGCATTATTAATCTGTTTTTCCTCAGTTCTGTCTCGCTTTAAAGTCATTAAACCTCTGGATCTTGAGACACACAAATATATAATATGATCATGACTGGTTCAGGCTTGGTAATAGAGGTTCACCAAGCATGTTCTGATATCATCAAGGATTAAAATTCTTGGCTTTGGACTATGTCCTCTTGCCCTGCCAAGTTTTTGTGGCAGTGTCTTTGACTCATGCCAGCACTTATTGCAGATGATCTGTCCGTGTTTCCACAGGCTGTTAGAGCTGAGTGATTAAGCGCACACACTTTGGATTCAGGTTGGATGGTTTCAAATCCCATGTGGTGGTTTAAACCACCATTTATTGTTGAGTATCCTGAGTAGGTTATTTAACTTTTCCCTCTCAGAGACTCTATTTCTTTATCAATCAAATCAACCTTACAGACTTCTTTTAAAGATTAGGAGAGAATTTGACCTGCTTCATGCCATGCCTAGCACAAAGGGGATAGTTGATCAAATGTAAAGCTATGATGATGATGATGATGATGATGTTTAACTTTAGCGAAGAAAACTTATGTTTACAAGCTTAAGCATTTGGGATCTAGTAAGCCTGGTAGACACCACTACCAAGCTAGCTCAGAAAGGTAGTTGCTCTGTCTTTTGGGAAGTTTAAAGAAGTTTCTGATTTTAGGAACCCAGTACTTGGAAGGATGGGGAAAAGATGAAAGAGGTCAGATAATTTATCTTTTCAGTGTTTGGGTGTGCTAGGTAGTTGGGTATCTCTGAAAGGCTGACATGAAAACAGGGAGAGGGAGAGAAATAGTGCCTCAAGCAAACAGTAAAAAGCAATAATTTACTGTTCATCATGTATTGCCCACCAACACCTAAAGGGGTATTTTAATGCAGATTCCTGGGCCCAGGTCTAGATCCCTTGAATGATATTCCAAGTTACACTAAGGTTTGAAAACGCCCTGGGATGAGAAGATCATGTTGATCTTGGTTCAAATCCCCATGAGGCTGACTGAGGACCTGGGAAGATGGAGCCAAGTCTTTTATTAAAGGGCTGGAAATGACACAGTTTGGCGAATGAATACTGACTTTCTGAAAGTGGTGGTGTTTGGGATTAGTCTCAGTCCAGGGAACCACTTGAGATACAACACATAGGATTCTAGGAGAAAAAGGAAAGAAACTGATCTGAAGTCTCCTAGTGACTCATGTGTCAAGCATTTGTGTGTGTGTGTGTGAGAGAGAGAGACAGACAGAGACAGAGAGAAAGAGAATAGGATAATGGTGCAAAGAAGCCCTGATACGGTTTTGAAATGCAGAAGAACCCCCGTAAGAAAGTAGACACAGCCTGGAGACTTGGGACCATGGGTTTAGATAGATTCAAGTGAGGAGTATGGTAGTGAGAGAAAAGTCGTGATTTTATTGAATTAAATCTTTATTTCATTATATTTACAAAATTTTTTTCATATATATTCTCATATATTCATATTAATGCTCATAATAACTTATGACCATAAGTACTCATGTGCCTCTTTTGGACTTGAGGAAACTGAGGCCCAGAAAATTTAAGTGACTTGCTTATGATCATATATCTAGTAGTTAAAATAGACACATTTTGAACCAAGTTTTCTGATTCAAAGTCCAGTATTATTGTACACCAATATTACTGCCCTCACCTATGGAAATACTAGAAGCATTAATAATAACAACTAACATTAATTGAATGCATGTGATGCATCAGACGTTGTTTTAAGCACTTTATAGGTATTAATTCAGTCCTCTTTTTTATTGAGTCTTCTGTGTGCTAAAGATTGGTTTCCCATCCCGACTTCAAAATCCTTATATTTAAAAAATGTACTTTTCCTATAGCAGATCATCACAACTCTGTATGAAACACAGACCTTTATGAAACTCTTAAAAAAGAAGAAAAAAAGCCAAGAAGATTGAGTGCTGGAAATACACTTATAAATTATAGGACTGGACAGGTCATGTTTATTTGGGAATATGTTCATGTAACCTCTGCCAGTCAGTTGTAAGGTGGTAGTTAAGCAGTACGATACCACCTAATTTTAAAATGTTGATCAACAGTGCACATTTCCATGAGAATTTTAACTGAGCCTCATCTTTTATGAACCTTGGGTTATTATGCTTATATACAGCATATAATTTCATGCCTGTTGCCACAGGGTATATTTTTCATCTTCAAATTGTTTTATTTTCTCAAACTAGACAGGCAGTGAGCAAAAACCAATTGTAAATATATATATAGTTTTTCTTGTATTTTAAACGATTGTAAATAGATCTTCTAGTGACTCATGCGTCAAGCATTTGGTTAACAGCTTAAGAAACATTCTTTACTATCCACAAACAAGACATTTTAGACATTGGGGAGAGGAAGATAAAAACCTGAGAGGAGTCAGAGGTGTTAGCAAAGCATTTTTATGTACATCACCCCTTTGCCACCCCCTTTTTTTGGCTTAGTTCTAATCCCTGGAAGTCCATTTACTCTGCTTTTATTGAGTTTCTTTTCTTCTTACTTAGAATTGGACCAAAACAGACTTTGATTGAAGAATGAAAACATTGCTAGTAACTGATTTTATAGTGGTTACAGTGCCGATAGAATAAATCCAGTTAGTGTTCTCATGAGAGGAGACTGGTTTAAATAAAGGCTTCTGCCTTGAAAGAGCCTTTACTTAAAAATATTTATTGAGTAACTACACTACACAAGGCACTCTGTTTGGTGGTATTCAGAGGGACACAAACATAAATTAGATGTAGGACCTGCCATTGAGGAGATTGGGATAACAAAGCAGGGATAACAAGACTTGTATGTAAATTTGTGTTTATATTTTTTTCAGAGTTTTTTCCACACAAGGGAAATAGGATTAGCAAGCCTTGTTTTATGTGGTAAGAGCTCTATAAGGACAGAAACACTTTTATCAACAGTTAACTGTGGGAGTAGAAAGCAAAAGAGAAACATAATGCATTAATTTACCAATGGTCCATTCCTTGCTGTGAATAGCCAATACATATTATTATAAACTGAAAGCTCTTCACTTGTAAAGATAGCATTTACTAAGTATGTTATCTTGTTTTGCTGTGCCAAGGTAGTTTCTTTGCTCAGATAGTATTTTCTACTGTCATACCCATGGGTTGATTTCTCCCCAAAATAGAAGACTTCTAACTCAATTTATTAAAATCTTAACTCATCATCCTTACTACCTGCCCCTTCTTTCACCATCCTTCCCTTCTTAGATATACCCCCACAACACACACACATTTGTAAATATACATACATATATAGGTCTGCCTTCACAATGTCCTGTTTTTGCCAGTGGTCCCATGTTATTGTCAGTATCATTTTTTAATTAAATTAGATAATTTGTTTTTAAATGCCTAATCCCTTAATTAAGGCATATTTTATCCCTTGCCCTTGTCCCTTTTGTTTCTTATGTATCAGAAGTCATGTCTTATATATACTGACACTTTGATAACTGATATCATGTGTCAGTTAATCACTTAATGAAATTATTCTGTCCATTAAGTTGTTTTCCTGTTTATTGTCTGCTTCCCCTTATTAGATTATAAACTCTGTGGGGCAGGGACCTTCCTTGTCTGTCTAGTTTCTAGTTATTCTTTCTCTGATTCCTAGAAGAAATTCCAGGAACATAATAGGCTCAATTCAATAAATACTTGTTAAATGAGTGATTGATTAAATAAATTCTAATCCTTAATCTCTTCTAACCAATCCATCAGTGAATCCTATCGGTTTTTCTTTTAATAATTTCTTAGATTTTCCACCTCTTCTGCACTTTTACAGCTCAAAATTTCCAATTCACCCTTATACTTTTAGACCTAAACAATAGTTTCCTACCTATAGTCTGTTTTCAACCAATCTTGCAAACTACTGCTCTACTGATTTTCCTCAAACACTGTTGCCTTCATGTAATCTCATTACTTAACAACATTCCCCACCCACATACTTACTGGTTCAAATGAAAGAAAGAAATGGTTGTGAAAGCTATAAGTACTATGTGAAGGTTAAGTTTTTCGGTTGCTTATTGGATTATAATATATATATATAATTTTTTAAATCATTTTTTTGCATTTTTTAAATTTTGATATGGTTAATGTACAATTACTTGAACAACATTATGGTTACTAGACTCCCCCTATTATCAAGTCCCCCCACCACACCCCATTACAGTCACTGTCCATCAATGGAGTAAGATGTTATAGAATCAATCATTACTTGTCTTCTCTGTATATACTGTCTTTCTCGTGTGCTCCCCCACTACATTATGTGTGCTAATCACAATGCCCTTTTTTCCCCCTTATCCCTCCCTTCACACCCATCCTCCCCAGTTCCTTTCCCTTTGGTAACTGTTAGTCCATTCTTCAGTTCTGTGAGTCTGCTGCTGTTTTGCTCCTTTAGTTTTTTCTTTGTTCTTATACTCCACAGATGAGTGAAACCATTTCATACTTGTCTTTCTCCATCTGGCTTATTTCACTGAGCATAATACCCTCTAGCTACATCCATGTTGTTGTAAATGGTAGGATTTGTTTTCTTCTTTTTTTTTTCAGGTACTTATTTTTTTTTTAATTTTATTTTGGTATCATTAATCTACAATTACATGAAGGACATTATGTTCACTAGGCTCCCCCCCTCACCAAGTCCCCCCCACATACCCGTCCACAGTCACTGTCCATCAACATAGTAAGATGCTGTAAGATCACTACTTGTCTTCTTTGTGTTGCACAGCCCTCCCCGTGCCCCCCACACACTATACATGTTAATCATAATGCCCCCTTTCTTTTTTCCCATCCTTATCCCTCCCTTCCCACCCGTCCTCCCCAGTCCCTTTCCCTTTGGTAACTGTTAGTCCATTCTTGGGTTCTGTGCTTCTGCTGCTGTTTTGTTCCTTCAGTTTTCTTTTGTTCTTATACTCCACATTTGAGTAAAATCATTTGGTACTTGTCTTTCTCCACCTGGCTTATTTCACTGAGCATAATACCCTCTAGCTCCATCCATGTTGTTGCAAATGGTAGGATCTGTTTTTTTCTTATAGCTGAGTAATATTCCATTGTGTATATGTACCACATCTTCTTTATTCATTCATCTACTGATGGACACTTAGGTTGCTTCCATTTCTTGGCTATTGTAAATAGTGCTGTGATAAACACAGGGATACATATGTCTTTTTCAAATTGGGCTGCTGCATTCTTAGGGTAAATTCCTAGGAGTTGGATTCCTGGGTCAAATGGTATTTCTATTTTTAGTTTAATGAGGAACCTCAACACTGCTTTCCACAATGTTTGAACTGGTTTACATTACCACCAGCAGTGTAGGAGGGTTCCCCTTTCTCCACATCCTTGCCAAAATTTGTTGTTGTTTGTCTTTTGGATGTTGGCCATCCGAGGTGATACCTCATTGTGGTTTTAATTTGCATTTCTCTGATGATTAGCAATGTGGAGCATCTTTTCATGTGCCTGTTGGTCATCTGAATTTCTTCTTTGGAGAAGTGTCTGTTAAGCTCCTCTGCCCATTTTTTAATTGGCTTATTTACTTTTTGTTTGTTGAACTCTGTGAGCTCTCTATACAATTTGGATGTCAACCCCTTATTGGATTATGTCATTTATGAATATATTCTCCCATACTATAGGATGTCTTTTCATTCTACTGATGGTGTCCTTTGCTGTACAGAAGTTTTTAGATTGATATAGTCCCACTTGTTAATTTTTGCTTTTGTTTCCCATGTCCGGGGAGATATATTCATGAAGAAGTTACTCATGTTTATGTCCAAGAGATTTTTGCCTATATTTTTTTCTAAGAGTTTTATGGTTTCATGCATTCAAGTCTTTGATCCATTTCGAATTTACTTTTGTGTATGGGGTTAGACAATGACCCAGTTTCATTCTCTTACATGTAGCTGTCCAGTTTTGCCAACACCAGCTGTTGAGGAGGCTGTCATTTCCCCATTGTATATCCATGGCTCCTTTATCATATATTAATTGACCATATATGCTTGGCTTTATATCTGGGCTCTCTATTCTGTTCCACTGGTCTGTGGGTCTGTTCTTGTGCCAGTACCAAATGTCTTGATTACTGTGGCTTTGAAGTAGAGCTTGAAGTCAGGGAGCATAACTCCCACAGCATTATTCTTCCTTCTCAGGATTGCTTTGGCTATTCAGGGTCTTTTGTCTTTCCATATGAATTTTACAACTAAGTGCTCTAGTTCATTAAAGAATGCTGCTGGTGTTTTGACAGGCATTGCATTGAATCTGTAGATTGCTTTGAGGAGGATGACCATTTTGACATTATTTCTTCCTAGCCAAGAGCATGGGATGAATTTCCATTTATTAGTGTCCTCTTTAGTTTCTCTTAAGAGTGTCTTGTAGTTTTCAGGGTATAGGTCTTTTATTTCCTTGGTTAGGTTTATTCCTAGGTATTTTACTCTTTTTGATACAATTGTGAATGGAATTGTTTTCCTGATTTCTCTTTCTGCTAGTTCATCATTAGTGTATAGGAGTGCAACAGATTTCTGTGTATTAATGTTGTATCCTGCAATTTTGCTGAATTCAGATGTTAGATCTAGTAGTTTTGGAGTGGATTCTTTAGGGTTTTTTATGGACAGTATTATGTCATCTGCAACTAGGGACAGTTTGACTTCTTCCTTGCCAATCTGGATGCCTTTTATTTCTTTCTGTTGTAGGACCTCTGGAACTATGTTGAATAAAAATGGGGAGAGTGTGCATCCTTGTCTTGTTCCCAATCTTAAAGGAATAGCTTTCAGCTTCTCACTGTTAAGTATAATGTTGGTTGTGGGTTTGTCATATATAGCCTTTATTATGTTGAGGTACTTGCCCTCTATACCCATTTTGTTGAGAGTTTTTATCATGAATGGATGTTGAATTTTGTCAAATGCTCTTTCAGCATCTATGGAGATGATCATGTGGTTTTTGTCCTTCTGTTTGTTGATGTCGTGGATGATGTTGATGGATTTTCGAATGTTGTACCATCCTTGCATCCCTGGGATGTATCCCACTTGATCATGATGGTTGGTCTTTTTGATGTATTTTTGAATTTGGTTTGCAAATATTTTGTTGAGCATTTTTGCATGTATGTTCATCAGGGATATTGGTCTCTAATTTTCTTTTTTTGTGGTGTCTTTGCCTTGTTTTGGTATTAGAGTGATGTCCTCATAGAGTTTGGGAGTATTCCCTCCTCTTCTACTTTTTGGAAAACTTTAAGGAGGCTAGGTTATTAGGTTTTCACTAAATGTTTGATAAAATTCAGCAGTGAAACCATCTGGTCCAGGAGTTTCTTCTTAAGTAGTTTTTTGATTACCAGTTCAATTTCTTTGCTGGTCATTGGTCTATTCAGATTTTCTGTTTCTTCCTGGGTCAGCCTTGGAAGGTTGTACTTTTCCAGGAAGTTGTCCATTTCCTCTAGGTTATCCAGTTTGTTACTGTATAATTTTTCATAGTATTCTCTCATAATTATTTGTATTTATGTGGTATCTGTAGTGATTTTTCCTTTCTCATTTCTGATTCTGTTTATGTGTGTAGACTCTATTTTTTTCTTGATAAGTCTAGCTAGTGGTTTATCTATTTTGTTTATTTTCTCAAAGATCCAGCTCCTGCTTTCATTGATTCTATTGTTTTTTCTTCTCAATTTTATTTATTTCTGCTTTAATCTTTATTATATCCCTCCTTCTCCTGACTTTGGGCCTCATTTGTTCTTCCTTTTCTAGTTTCATTAATTGTGTATTTAGACTGTTCATTTGGAATTCTTCTTCTTTCCTGAGGTAGGCCTATATCACAGTATATTTCCCTCTTAGCATGGCCTTCGCTGCTTCCTGCAGATTTTGTGTTGTTGAGTTATTGTTATTTGTCTCCATATGTTGGTTGGTCTCTGTTTTCATTTGTTCATTGACCCATTGATTATTTAGGAGCATGTTATTAAGCCTCCATGTGTTGATGGGCTTTGTCATTTTTTTTGTGTAATTTATTTCTAGTTACATACCTTTGTGATCTGAGAAACTCGGTACAATTTCAGTCTTTTTGAATTTACTGATGTTCTTTTGGTGGCCTCATATATGATCTATTCTTGAAAATGTTCCATGCGCACTTGAGAAGAATGTGTATCCTGTTACTTTTGGATGGAGTGTTCTGTAGATGTCCATTAGGTCCATCTGTTCTAATATGTTATTCAGTGCCTCTGTCTCCTTACTTATTTTCTGTCTTGTTGATCTCTCCTTCAGAGTGAGTGGTGTGTTAAAGTCTCCTAAAATGAATTCTATTTCCCCCCTTAATTCTGTTAGTATTTGTTTCACATATGTAGGTGATCCTGTGTTGGGTGCAGAAATATTTATAATAGTTATATCCTCTTGTTGGACTGACCCCTTTATCATTATGTAATGTGCTTCTTTGTCTCTTGTGACTTTCTTTGTTTTGAAGTCTATTTTGTCTGATAGAAGTACTGCAACCTGCTTTTTTCTCCTTATTAGTTGCATGAAATATCTTTTTCCATCCATTTACTTTCAGTCTGTGTATGTCTTTGGGTTTGAAGTGAGTCTCTTTTAGACAGCATATAGATGGGTGTTGTTTTTTATCCATTCAGTAACTCTATGTCTTTTGATTGGTGCATTCAGGCCATTTACATTTAGGGTGATTCTCGATAGGCATGTACTTATTGCCATTGCAGGCTTTAGATTCGTGGTTACCAAAGGTTAAACAGTTATTCCCTTACTATCTTACAGTCTAATTTAACTCACTTAGTGCTATTACAAACACCACCTAAAGATTCCTTTTTTCCCCCTCCTTTTTCTTCCTCCTCCATTCTTTGTATGTTATGAATTATATACTGTACTCTTTGTCTATCCCTTAGGTAACATCTATTTAGCCTTAGGAATACTTCCACCTATAGAAGTACTTCCAAAATGCACTGTAGATGTGGTTTGTGGGAGGTAAATTCTCTCAGCTTTTGCTTATCTGGAAATTGTTTAATCCCTCCTTCAAATTTAAATGATAACGTTGCCGGGTAGAGTATTCTTGGTTCAAGGCATTAAATATATCATGCCCTCCCTTCTGGCCTGTAAGGTTTCTGTTGTGAAGTCTGATGATAGCCTGATGGGTTTTCCTTTGTATGTGATCTTTTTTCTCTCTCTCACTGCTTTTAAGTTTGTCTATACCTGTGATCTTTGCCATTTTAATTATTACATGTGTTGATGTTGTCTTCCTTGGGTCCCTTTTGTTGGGAGATCTGTGCACCTCCATGGCTTGCAAGACTATCTCCTTCCCCAGATTGGGGAAGTTTTCAGCAATTACCACCTCAATGACATTTTCTTTCCCCTTTTCTCTCTCTTCTTCTTCTGGTACCCCTATAATGCAAATATTCTTCCATTTGAATTGGTCACACAGTTCTCTCCATATACTTTCATTCTTTGAGATCCTTCTTTCTCTCTGTACCTCAGCTTCTTTGTGTTTCTCTTCTCTTATTTCTATTCCAGTTACTGTCTCCTCTACTACATCTAATCTGCTTTAAAATACCTCCATTGTATGTTTCATTTCAGATATGGAATTTCTTAATGATTGAATCTCTGATTTAAATTCATTCCTGAGTTCTTGAATATTTTTCCATAAGCCTGTTTATAATTTTTATTTTGAACTCTCTTTCAGGAAGATTGGTGAGTTTAGTTTCATTTGACCCTCTTTCTGGGGTTTCTGAGATTTTGGTTTGAACCATGTTCTTTTGGCATTTCATATTTCTATGTGGTGCCCACTAGTGCCCAGAAGCTCCAGTCTCTGGAGCTGCTTAGCCCCTAGAGTGAGGTTGGGGGATGTAGGGGAGCAGTGCTGGTGCCTGGGGGAAGGAAAGTGCTGTTTCCTGATTCCTGGCTGCAGTACCTGTCTCGAGTGTCAGAGTCAGTGGCCCTAGCATACAGGTGTACGCCTCTGTGTTTTGCATCTCTAGCTGTTGTAGGTGGGGCCTCTCTGTGGCTGTCCTGACACCAGCACAGTGACTGCCAGTTTACGAACTGGTGCCATCAGGCTAGGTGGGAGGCACAGCAGGTTACTTGTCACAGAGTGGGGCCTCAGAGCTGAGTAGGCAGCCAGAGGTATGGGGCACCTGAAGGTCCTCAAAGTTCCGAACCAGCTGGGCCCAGCACACCCAGCCAAGCTTGTCCAGCTTTCCCCTCACCCACACAGCAAGCTCCATGAAACCCCACCCCTTCAGCAGCCCTCTCACTGCTAGGAAGCCTCTCAGACTGCCTGCCTTTCCTTTGTCGAGAGCAACTGGATGTGGATCCTTTGCTCCACAAACAGCCGGAATCTCAGTCTCTCAAGTGCTCCACCTGTCCCAGCTCCCCAACCTCCAGAGCACCACAATTGTAGGTTTCTGCTCACAAAGCAGACCTCCAGGGCTAGGTGTTCGGCCGTCCCAAGCTTCTACCCTCTCCCTGCTCTGTTTATCTTCCTCCCACCGGTGAGCTGGGGTGGGGGAAGGGCTTGGGGCCCACCGGATTAAGGCTTTCATATGTTACCCTGTTTAGTGAGGTCTGCTCAGTTCATGAGATTTGTATGCAGTCTGGTTCAACCTTCTTTCTTGTTTCTGTTTTGGGTTACTTATATTAATTAACTATATTTTTGTACTATTTGTGGTTTTGGGAGGAGTTATCCATCTCACCTCTCATGCCGCCATCTTGAATCTCCAGATTATAAGATTTATCAGCAATTACTTCTGTCCTACCTCTCCATTCTTAGTTCCTCTCTAAAACACTTATAGGCCTTCCACTCTAGTCAGTCTGATAACCTGATGAAAGCTCTGTAGCCTCTTCCCAAAGACATACCCAAATACCTTTTAGGGGACTCACAGGTCCCTCATTAATGATCCCTTTCATAATATGAATCTTTTAATTAAACTTCCCATTATGTAACACCTTGTATTGCTGTAAAGTTTCACATGCCTAGGACCTCCCTTCTTATGTAGTATTTTTATCTTCTCTTGTACTCCCAAGAGGATGTAGTGAAATGCTGGGCCCAGAATAAGCACTTCATAAATACTTGCTGACTTGGCATACCGACCCTTACACATTTGTGTTTCTGTAAAAAAAAGCTAAACTCTTATTCAGCAAAAGGGTTGAGAGAAACCAGCAAGTAATTATTCAATAGTAAATCAGAAGAATATCTGTAAATTGAAATTTTAGTTAAAAAAACTAACGCTACAAAGGGGCAGCACAAAGGAACTTTGGGGGGGAGTTAAGAGAGCTGTTAATTGTGCTGGTGGTGACAAATGACTGCATTTGTCAAAACTCATAGAAATGTACACCAAAAGAGTGAATTTCACAGTGTATAATTAAAAATCAACTTAAAAGATTTTAATATAGTAGAGGTTTTAACTTGTTTAATACTGTCTACTAAGTGACATTCTTGTCTCCATGTTTTAGAATTATGGACTCATGATTATTTCCTTTCTTAATCTAAGGCATAATACCTTCTAAAACTCAAGTTCAATGCTGTACTTCCTCTTCCTCTTTTTCCTCTTCCTTCTTTAAAGTAAATTACTTAGTATGACTGGTGAAAGTATGCATTCATAGGTATGCAGTAAACTAATTTATATAAAATCTCCCAACTTCAACTATTTTTTTCTCCTTTGAAGAACAAAATTTTAGGGCCAAATTCTGGTTTTTCATAAAGGAAGCTGTATGTGCATTTTAAGCTGCAGAATTTAGACCTTAGCTTAAGCTTTATTTTTTCTGACTAAATGCTGTTGACAAACAGGCATGAAGCATATTTTTCTTTTCACTTGTATTAGTAAATGTGTTCGAATTAGGCATGTGTGAATGTATCCGAATGTCTGCCTTCCCTCTGCTAGATGGAGAATATAGAGGCCTTCATTCTGTGTTCTGCTGCCATGTTGGATAAACAGAAGCCATGGACCTTACCTCTCCAAACCAGACCATTCTATGAAAATAAGGTTCAGCCTCAAAGGAGGATTTGGTGCGACCCCTACTATATGCTAGGCTAGAGGGAAAATTACTGTGAAATACCAAACATCTTGATAGAAAAGGACAAAATTATTGCAGCTATCCTTTCAATGGAAAACTTTAACATTGCAAATAAATTCTGTCTGTGTCTCACATGTAGTAGCTACAA
Organism: Manis pentadactyla; assembly: GCF_030020395.1. Taxonomy (NCBI): domain Eukaryota; kingdom Metazoa; phylum Chordata; class Mammalia; order Pholidota; family Manidae; genus Manis; species Manis pentadactyla. Next base: position 73,258,869 of record NC_080038.1, read on the forward strand.
GAAATATTCCAGCATTAACTTTCAGTCAAACTGATTACATAGTATTGCCATAAGAAGACTGGGATTTCCAGACTTTCACTAATCACCCCTGTGTGTAGATGAACCCTACAGATCATACTGGCCAGAAGTTGTGATGAGAATTGTTCTCTGCACTATTCAACAACTGTGTGTTTATTTAGAAAATGAATGTATTCAGTGCAGCATTAAGGAAAACATATTTGAAAATATACCATCTGGTAGAGAGTAGAAAAAAATGGTTTTAACTTATACCATAAATCCTAATCTAAATTTCTGATATTTCAAAAAATGCCTGCTAGTTTAAATAAGTACTATATAGTTAAAGAAATTTCCTAAGACTTCCCCAAAGCAAGGAGCACCTAGCTTTCTCCTAATCATAAACTAATTTGGGCAGTCTAATAAACTGTAGGATTATTGCTTGTTTTTTAATGGATTTTATGCAATAGTATTTTAAAATTTCAGTTCTAGATTTGAAAAGAAATAAATTCTGGAACAATGTATTAGGCAAAAATATGCATGAAAACAAGTAACTGCTTAAGGTACTGTTTTCAAGTCTTAAAGTAATTTTGTATTTTAATCCTATAGTTTTCCTTTTATTCATTTAAATTCGTAAAAATTCCTGGCATTATTTCCTTATTTATAGCTTACTTACTGAACTTCCATTTGTGTAATGTGGTGGTAAAGATCATAAATTCAAGCAGCTGTAGCCAAGCTGTTTACTTTGATTCTCTGTTTTACCATTTCCTAGCTGTGTCTTCTTGGGTAAAAGTAACTGCTCTAAGAACTGTTTTCTCATCTATTAAAATGAGATAGTGCATGCAAAGTGCTTAGTGTAATATTAAGCACATGAAATGGGTATTTAAAGATATATAATTATCAAAAGTATTTTACTGAAGTTTGGAAAATTGAATTTAGTGCCCTACTAAATTTTAAACTTTTCTAAAACAGAAATTGTGTGTTTTTTTTCTTTTATCCTCCCTGAAGAGCTAAGCTGTGGAACAAGAATTAACCTGCAAGATTGGTGAGGCAGTGAATTTTGTTGCCAGGACATTTTGTATAAACATGGACTGAAGAAAATGGAAAAAAAAAGTTTATTAAAAAATAACTCTTTCAATTAAGTACAGTATTGAAGCAAATCTTATCAAACTAATTTTCAACCTTTTACCTGATTTTATACCAAGAGAAATGGGATTCCACACATTCTGGAAGGCTGGGAATATTTAGTGAGTTTTCCCTTTTCCCCTACAAAACTAGTCACTGAAGTGTTTGTGTCTCAAACTTAATGTTAAAATGTTGCAGGATTTGGTGATAAAGAAAAATTAACAAACATTTATCGGGTGGCTCTTTTAAAAGATCCATAAATGTTTAAGAAAACTACAGCTCTACCATTCAACAAGCAAACATTATGAGATGTTTTTGTTTGGTAGAGGATGCAGAGTTAATTAGTAATATCCAAATTTTAGAAAGGCCATGATGGCTCATATTCTATACCTGTTTGCTGTTGGTTATACCTGTGATTCTTTGCTGTAGTCTGAGTGTGTCAGACGCTAAAGGCAATCAAGCATATTTCAGTAAATTACTGTTAGATCACTAGGTGATGCCTTAGGAAAATTTATTCCCCTTGTGCATATGAATCTTAATAAAGATCATATATATTATTGGCTCACCATGGAAACCAGCCTATAACTGAGTCTCGCTTTTCAGTGTATGAATTCTCCTTGGATCCTACAGTTCTTGGCAAACATTTGCAGAAAGTAGTGAAAAACTTTAAAAAATCATAAGGTAAAATGAGTATTTTTATATCTTGTATTGTATTCCTCATAACTTATGCTTACTTCTAATATTGATTAAAATAAAAGCAAAACAAAAGAAGAAATGTGCTTACATAACATTTTAGTAGTAATACCAACATTAGAGTCCTTCTGTCATATACTTTCAATGAGGATTCTGTAGTGATAACTGCCACTTTTTTTTCTAAGATTTGACTGGTAATAGATTTATTTCAATAAATTATTGTTGAAATATATACTGAATCAGGATCAAAATCTTTAAGGCAAAAGCATGTTTACACACAGATAAATGCTTTGCAGCTAGTCTAGACTTTAAAATGGGTCCATGATTTACTTTTTGTGTTTTGGCACCATATGGATATTTGGTTACCGCGTTCGCCCCTTGTGGCGGTGACGACAGCGATACGTACACAGACCTGGTTCACTTCAGTTGTTTATTGTTGCTCAGAAGGCCGGGAGAAGGTGAGTGAGAAGAAGCAACAGCCGGGGGGGAGCGAATGAGAGGAAGAATGAGAGGAGAGAGAGACAGAGATTGAGAGAGGGAGAGTGAGTGAGTGAGTGAGTGAGTGAGAGAGTGAGTGAGAGGGAGAGTGAGAGAGTGAGTGCTTCTCTTTCCTGCTTATGCCTTATATAAAGGAAGCTGGCCTATGGTGATCAAGATTATGCAAGCCTATAGGAGCAACTTCCTTATGCTAATGCCACCAAACCAGGCAGGGTGGCGCCCAGGAAGCGTGCGCCATCTTAGGGCATTGGTCAACTAGAGTGGAAGGGCTGTGTTCAGCCATAGTGGGACTCAGCCTCGGCCGTAGGCCGGCCCCTACATCTCCCCCTTTTTTGTTTTTTAACACAATGAGGCTCGGGGACCATGCCTGTCTTAGGTTGTCAGGGAGGCGCAGCATCCTTACCCGTCATAGGGCAACAGACAGCTAAGGTCTGCGCCCTGTCTTAGGTTGGTATGCGTACCTCCTGATCTTACCCGTCTTTGACTACTGGTCCAACATATTGTGCTACACCCTAGGGGAGATGCCTTCTTCTATAGCTGCCATGGCCTGCACCAGAGCCATCCGCACTTTCCGATGTTGCCATTGCATGGAACAGAACACCCATGCCTGACCAGGCTTTGGTGGCATTTAGCACAGCTTCAGCAAACTGAGCTACAGACAGCGCCTCTAACTTTTGGGGACTAACATTCAATATTTCTTGCCATAGCTGAGTGGTGAGCACATCAAACTCACTGGACCAATTGGTGGATAACATCTTGCCTAATTTCCTGGACAGATTGGCAGCTTTAGAGAGGTTATGAAAGGAATGCCAGTAACACATAGAGCTGTCAAAAGGCAGATATGGGAGATTAAGTGTACTATAGGTAGAGAAAAAGGCAGGAAAGGTATGTGCAGTTTCAGTCACCGGGAGTGGAATAGGCCAAGCCTTCACCAGACCCCATAGTTCTCTGGGTTCCGCTATCGCCTGCTGAAGAATCAGTAGCAGGATGAGCATCAGTGGCATCGGCATCTCGCACTTCCGGTTCTGGTCTTGCCACTCTCCGTGTCAGGCGTTCAGGCACCCAGATGGGATTGTTTCGGTCCTGTGGGAAAACACAAACAGAGCCTCGGTTCCAGATTAACACTGGATCCGGGCCTTTCCATGATCCTTCCAATACATCCTTCCACATAACTGTGGGCATGTCTTTAGGCCTGGAACGGCGATTATGCCGCTCTGCTGCACTGTGGCCATCTTTGTCCAATGTCAAAAAATTTAAAATGAACAATATGATGTTAAGTTTGTCTCTGGAGGATCTGAAGTCTGCCCCTATTCCCCCTTTTTGTTTATAGAGAGCATTTTTAAGGGTCAGGTTGGCGTGCTCTACCACGCCTTGCCCTTGAGGGTTATAGGGAATGCCCGTGGTGTGGGTGATATCCATTGTTTTTAAAAAGCTGAGGAGCGATTGGGATGTATATGCTGGCCCATTGTCAGTTTTTAAATGTTTGGGCTTTCCCCAGGCTGAAAATGCCTGGAGGCAGTGAGATATGACATCTCCAGATTTTTCTCCTGTATGGCAAGAGGCAAAAATGATGCCTGAGCAGGTGTCTACAGACACATGGACATATTTCATCTTACCGAATTCTGGAATATGGGTAACATCCATTTGCCAAATGTGATTGGGGAGTAGCCCCTTTGGATTAACTCCTTCTGAGATGGAGGGTAGGAGTGTGACACACCATTTGCAACTGACTACTATGGCTCTTGCTTGGTCTCTAGTAATATTATATTTTAGGCGAAGGGTATGTGCATTGACATGGAATTGTTTGTGAAATTGAGCAGCTTGTTCTACAGGGTCAAAAAGAGATTCTCTAAGAGGTACACAGCATTCACTACATACTGACTATCTGCTAAAAGGTTAAAAGGTTCCTGTGAGAAAAGTGTAAAGGCTTGTGCTACAGCCAACAGCTCTGTTTGTTGGGCTGAAGTGGCTGGAAAACTGAATGTCCAAGATTGGTCACCAGTGACCACAGTCCCAATGCCATTCTTTGATCCATCAGTGAACACTACCTTGGCTTTGGGTATGGGATTACATCTTGTGTTTTTAGGAAAGATGACGGGATTAGAGAGGCAGAACTGTAGCCAAGGATGTTTTGGGTAGTGGTTGTCAAAGGAAGCATTGGTGATGGTGTAAGCAACAGCCCATGCATCACAGCATGCAGTAAGACATTCAATCTGTTCAGCAGTATAAGGCGTTATTATTATGTTTGGGGGAATCCCAAATGTTTTTATAGCTGTCCTGATTCCCTTGATGATCAAATCAGCTATACTCTGAGGATACCATCTTAATGTTTTGCCTGGAGAGTGGGCCAGATATACCCAGAGAATTGGCCCTTCCTGCCAAAGTACCCCTGTTGGGCTATTATTACTGGGTATCTCTATAAGGAATAGCAATTTGCCATAGTCTATTCTATCTACCTGGGCAAGCTGTAAGCGGGATTGGACTAGGCTCAAGGCTTCCTTGGCTTGCTCACTGAGAGAGCGCGGAGATGATAAATCAGAATCGCCCTTCAGTGTCTCATATAATGGACTGAGCTCTTCATCTGTAAGCTTTAGGAATGGCCTTACCCAATTTATATCTCGAAGTAGTTTTTGAAAATCATTAAGGGTTTTTAATTCATCTGTTCTTATGGTTATTTTTAATGGCCTAGCAATAGTATCTTCCAATTTAATTCCTAAATACTGTTTGGTGCAAGTTGCCTGTATTTTCTCTGGTGCTAGTTCCAGGCCCCATATCTTAAAGTGTGCTTGCAAGAAGCAGAGGGCTTCTTCTACTTTACTATTCTTTTCATGACATAAGGGAATATCATCCATATAATGATAGACAATTACATCAGGGAACTTTTTTCTAACTTCTGCCAGGGCCTCATGCACATACTACTGGCACATAGTAGGGCTATTTGCCATGCCTTGTGGCAACACTTTCCACTCATACCGCTCATCTGGGCAATCATGGTTGATGGCTGGTACAGTGAAGGCAAACTTTTTACAGTCCTCAGAATGAAGAGGGATGGAAAAGAAACAATCTTTGATATCTATTACAATTGATTTCCAATCTTTTGGCAGGGCCATAGGCAATGGTAACCCTAATTGCACTGATCCCATGAGAATCATCTGATTATTTACAGCTCTTAGATCATGCAGCAATCTCCATTTTCCTGATTTCTTTCTTATGACAAATATGGGTTTATTCCATGGGGAAGTAGAACTTTGAAGATGCCCTGCAGCAATTTGCTCTTGCACTAATGTGTGGGCTGCTTCTTTTTGTCTCTGGTAAGGGGCCACTGAGGAACCCACACGGGCTCCTCTGATCGCCATAATTTCAGGCAATCTCGCTTTAAATGACCCATCTGCTTGCAATAGAACCATGCCCCGGAAGGGGTAGCCCTGCTGCGTGCATTTTGCAGTCCCTGAGTTATGGCTGCAGCCATTACCTGTCCTTGCACTACAGTGTCATTGATGTCCCTGCAAACTTTGAGGTACACATTTAAATCTTTATTTTTCCAAGGTCTGATAGCCTCCTTATACCATCTATTTGCTTGCTCATAGGCCAACTGTTTTACTAGGGGCATTGCTGTGTCAACATCTCCAAATATACGGCCTGCAGTTTGCATCAACCTTGCCAAGAAGTCTGCATAAGGCTCATTTGGTCCTTGGAGTACTTTAGATAATTGACCTTGTAAATCACCAATGCCCTGGAGTGTTTTCCAGGCCTTGACAGCTGCTGTAGCTATTTGCATATACACAGCAGGAGGGTAATTTATCTGATTATGCTGTCCTAGGTAAGGTCCTGTGCCCATTAGCATCTCTAGGTTCCACTGATTGTTCCCTGTGGCAGCGTTGTGCCGGGCAGTGTCTTGAGAAAGCTCTGCCCACGCAGTTTTGAATAGCAGGTACTGACCTCCAGTAAGGCATGCTCTGGCTACATTAGCCCAATCATCTGGTGTTAGATTCTGAGTGGCTAATGACTCCACTATGGCCACAGTGAACGCTGCTTGCACTCCATAGGTGGTGGCAGCTTCCTTTAGGCTTTTAACAAGCTTAAAATCTAGGGCTTGATGGTATCTTTGCTGGGTGTTTGGATCTTCTATTACTGGGAAGGCTGCATTCCCCTCCATGTTTAGCCATTCCCTCCATCTATTAGAGCAAAATGGATAATTTGGGGCGGTTGGCACAATCTCTTCTACCTTACTGCTCTTATTGGGGAGAGGGGCTGAGCTAGTCTCTCCTTCCTCTCTGCTTATTCTCAGTTGGCTCAGTGAGGGGTACAATGTGGGCCGATGTCCTCTCTGAGCAGCCCTAGCCTCTAACTCTTCTGATAATTCTTGGTCCTCTTCCTCATCAGAGGACCCCCCCTGTGTAGATCCACTTTCAGATGCTCTCGCAGAGGCTCTTTCCTCTTTCACTTCCTCAAGAATCTCCTCTCCCTCCCTTATGGCTTCTCTACAACTAGGTTTATTCTCCTTTAGGCAGCTCTTAACCAGCCCCCATATTGGGAGCTTCCCAGCCAGGAGCGGCTCCCTGCGATCTGCGTTGCGCAGATCCTCGCCTAACTTTTCCCACACGGGGGTAGTGATTCTTCCCGCATCTAGGAACCACAGAGCATGCTTCTCCACCGTGTGGAGGAAAGCCCTTGCGGTTTTTGTTTTTAATGAGGTTCCGTTGGCCCTCAGGAGTGCTCTCAAAGGCTCTTCTACTCTAATTCTAGACTCTTCAGATCCCATGTTAGCGATTAAAGGATAAAAGGCTACTTCTAAGTTTATGGGTAAAGGGTACTCTTATCGCTAACCTGCATTCGTCGCTATACCGCGAACTTTCCTTGCTCCGTCGCTATCCCGCGAACTTTCCTGGCTTCGTCACTATCCCGCGAACTTTCCTGGCTTCGTCGCTATCCCGCGAACTTTCACTGGCGCCCTAACTTTTCATAACATTTTTGACAAAACAAAACAGTACAACAAAGAACACTATGACGGACAGACAAAACAGAAATCCCCACCACAGCCGCTTGCTATCTCCTTTCCTACTCCTACATTTGCTTTGCTCGTTGGTCCACTCACCCTTCTCATCTGAGGTGCCTTCCCGAGCAATCCTTCCAAATGGGGTCCACAGGTACTGCTTCAGGTTAAGAAGCTCTATGGCGTCCGCATCCACCAGTTTCTCCTCTGGGTGGTTGGACAAAAACTCCCGGGTTTCGGCACCAGATACCGCGTTCGCCCCTTGTGGCGGTGACGACAGCGATACGTACACAGACCTGGTTCACTTCAGTTGTTTATTGTTGCTCGGAAGGCCGGGAGAAGGTGAGTGAGAAGAAGCAACAGCCGGGGGGAGCGAATGAGAGGAAGAATGAGAGGAGAGAGAGACAGAGATTGAGAGAGGGAGAGTGAGTGAGTGAGAGAGTGAGAGAGTGAGTGAGAGGGAGAGTGAGAGAGTGAGTGCTTCTCTTTCCTGCTTATGCCTTATATAAAGGAAGCTGGCCTATGGTGATCAAGATTATGCAAGCCTATAGGAGCAACTTCCTTATGCTAATGCCACCAAACCAGGCAGGGTGGCGCCCAGGAAGCGTGTGCCATCTTAGGGCATTGGTCAACCAGAGTGGAAGGGTGGTGTTCAGCCATAGTGGGTCTCAGCCTCGGCCGTAGGCCGGCCCCTACATTTGGTTTTAGAGTGAAAGAACTTAAAGATGTAGCATTGGTCACAGCAGTTGTTTTTACAACTAAACAATCTACCATATGAGGGACTGCTGAATAAGTGTGTTTTCCATAGAGGTAGAAGAAATCAATCTGGCTTGATGAATTCTTGAAGAATCCGTGGTTTGTATTTTTAATTGAATTACTATATATGACTTAACTCCAACAATTTTCAGTTTAACCAGGTGGTGAAATTATAGGCTTTCATCACCCAAAACTACATTTGATGTTCAGATTAGCTTCCCTTTCAGAAACCTGTAAAACAAGAACTGAGAATTCTATAATAGGCAAATGGGTTGTAAATGGTAGATGTTTGCAGAGAATTTCTCCATTGATCTCTTGCATTTGTGCACATCTTGTGAGCAAAGGCACAACCTTTGTTCTGAATTATCTTTCTGAGGATGCAGCCAGCCTTGAAAAATGAGATAGTATTTCTCTGTACAGCAAAGGGAAGATTTGCTTACTGCCCAGTATAGAAGATCTGGGTTTCCTAATCTGGCTCCCTGTGTCACCCTATAGGAATTGAGAACCAGGGAATAGTTACAAGAAAATGCTGATACTCTGGTTACTGATGCTGTTGTGACCTTGAAGTTGCATGTTTTCTGCCACCATCCTTAAAACTGCAGCAAGTTTAGTTGTAAGTTTGCAAGTGGAGCAAACATATTAGATCTTTCACCATTCTTAACAGTGCTTATTTATGGACATGCTGTTGTTCTTTATGGTCAAAGTCCAAATAACAGTAGTAGCGATTAAATTGCACAGAAACTCATTGATAGGCCAAGGAATTACATGACCCAAGCCTCTTTTGTTTTAGTAATCTTTATTTACTAGTTGGTTAACTTCTTGAACTATTTGATTCTGTCATATTTAACTAATTAGATAATACATGGCAGCTGTTCTCAGCTGGACAGTTTGGAACATGCTTTATTGGCTTGAGTCTGGGAGTACATCCATAGTGTTCTCTGGAATGTTCATCTGGAGCTCACTGCTCAACTAAGGCTTCAGACTAGTTCTTTTTCAGATGGTAAACAAATTTCTTTGTGGAGATTCTTGAAAACTCCTTTAAAAAACCAAAAATCTTACTCTTCGTGTGTTTCTTAAGAGGCCACTTAAAATGCCTCACCTGGAATAGAGTGTATTTGAGAATTTGCTTCATACTGGGTGGCTGTGTTTATTTTTAGGGTGTAAAAAACAGCCATGCCTATGTGTCTCATTATATCACATTCATAAAGCATGCTACTTAGCTAGACAAGGTTTTCATTGGGAAGCGGACCCTGTGATCTAAAAATCTGACAGAATTATTTGTGAAAATTACCCAGATAGTGTGTAGAAAGATTTGTTATATCCTGTTACTATGCATTTGATAGAATAGTAATTTTTAAGAGCAAATAAACCGAATTTAAGTAAGTTGAATTGGGGCATTTTGTGCCATTTCTGTGAATTTGACCAACATGTGAAAGGATTGTGGTTCTTTCCTGTTTTGGTAGTTTGCTTCATGGTGGACGTTAGGTTGAGATTCTCTCTCTATTTGAATGATCCCTTTAGGAGTACAACATCCCTGAACCATTGTGTTTTGTTCCCCTTATTTCTATTGCTACCATAACAGTACTCTTACATTTGAAAAAGTCATTGCCTTAAAATATTTTTATGGTACTGAGAGAATTTGGTCCCAGCAAAGAGTTGTCTTACTGGGTTGAAAATGCCACAGGACGTATGCAAAGACAGCCTCCTTTCTCTTTGAGAAAGTAAAGAGAAGTAAATAAATCATTTTCTTTCAAAGTAGAATCATTAGGAGTTACATTTCTGAGCGTATGCATGTGTCATTGTAAGTTTTAGTATTATTGGTCTTCATGGGGTGGTTTGGGGACTTGCAGACATTGTCAGCGACTTTCTTATTCACTGACAATATTTTTGGTTTTCCCTTTTTAGTAGAAACAATGGATTTTTAAAGTGAACAATTGCTGAGCATTGTGATTGTAGGGTTTGTCATTCAAATTCTCTTAACTTTGGAATTTTTTCTACTGCTTCAGATTTATCAGTTGAGAGTGGTAATTCTTTTTCATTTGGAACAGTATAATTCTAGATGAGGTAGCCAATCTGAGGAAAATAACTTTTATAATTTGGCAGGATATTTTTATGGAAATTGACTCTAGGACTCCAGAAATGTATTGCTTGACAATACTTAACTGCCAGTCAACTTTCTATTGACTCTCTTACATGAGAAGCACCTTTTTATGGACTATTCAGATAAAATTTCTTACTTTGATTGACACTTACCCTGAGCACAACACTTCTGGAATTTTACTGGAATGCAATAAGTACTTGCGTCTTTCTAAGGTTTCTTAGAGAGAAATTTATAGTCTCTGACATGGTTCCTCAAAACATTTACTGGGTGTGTTCAACAGTCCATATTGCTTCTTAGAGGCCTAGGAGGTGAGTGAGGAAAGCCACTAACTAAACTTTAGAGTACTCAGGCATCAGCTCACAATTTACAAACTATTTGCTTTGCAGTGACTACCTGGCAACTACCCTGCTTGCTTTAAGTACCTATGTATCATCCTCATGTGTAGTTTCAATTGATATAGATAGCAGCTTATCAAAATATTGCATTGAATTGTGCAGATACAGTTTTCTTATGTTTGATTTTAGAGTCTGGTTCTTCATCTGTATACACTCATTATCATAGTGCTCCAGAAAGACTATCCTGTATTGTAATTGATGCACTATGGTATAATCCACTGTTTTTAATACCTTGAAGGCAGGTGTTCTCTCTCAGTTATGCATAACTACAGTTCATTATGTATATTGAACATAGTAGCTACCATGAGAGCTACTCCTTGAGAGCTTATTTTAATTTATTTATTCATTTGCTGCATATTTATCAAAAACTAGCTATGGGTCAGGTATAATAATAGGCACTGTATAAAATGATGAGCAAGATAGACAAGGTTTCAATCATGAGAGAGCTTGTAATGTACAATCCAGCCTACTTTGTGGCAGGCAGTATGAGAGGCACATTGCTTCTCTTACCTATAATTTTCTGGGCAACAGCTCTGGGAGATGAGTATTACTGCTCTCAACTAATAAATGAGGAATTTGAGACTCAGAGAGGTTAATTAACTTGCTCAAGCACAAAGATAAAAAATGGAGTATCTGAGATTCAAACCCAAGTCAGTTGAGATCTATATTCGTTTTCTATGCTATGTAACAGATTACTATAAATTTAGTGGCTTAAAACAATACACATCTATTATATCACAGTGTCTGGGGGTCAGGAATCCTGGCATAACTTAGCTGGATTCTCTACAAGGCTGCAATTAAAGTATCAGCCAGGGCTGGTTTCTCATCTGGAGGCTCCACTACAGGAAGACTCCACTTTCAAGCTCATGTGGTTTTTGGCAGAATTTATGTCTTTGAGACTTCAGTCCTCATGGCAGCTTACTTCTTCATAGCCAAAAAAGGAGAGGGAATGAGCTGGAGAAATAAAGCCTTATGTAACACAGCATCGTCACTAAAGTGATACCCTATCACCTTTGCCGTAGATTGACTGGAAGCAAGTTACAGGTCTTTCCTACACTCCAGAGGAATTATACAAGGAAGTGAATACCAGAAGGTGATGATCATAGGAGCCACATGAAAGTGTGTCTGCCATAAGTTCCAAAGTCTATGGTCTTCCCACTGTACCATACCACCTTTACTGAGAGCTGAATCTACATGAATTGATTTTTTCAAATATTTTTAAAAATTAGATAATGCAATATAACACCACTGGAAAAGAATGGTGGGGGGATCCCCATAATCTTAGGATCCTGACACAGCTCAATTAGTCTCCTGAGCAAGGTGCTAAGCCCTCATTCCTGCTATCTCTAAGCAGGTGTAATAATTGTGTTTGAATTCCTTTCTAGTCTTAAAAAAATAGTTTTCCTTTTCTCAGTTGGAATCATAGCAAATGCATGCTAATCTAGATTTCCTTTTTCACTCTTTATATCATGAATTTTTTCCTTAATGAATAGCATGAAAAACTTCCTTACTGCTACATAATCGTACAGGTCAGTTTCAGGGTGCATATAGCAATCTTTCAAATGTCCACACCACTGTATATTTAATCAAATCTGAATATTTGGATATGCAGGCAACTTTCAGTCCTTCACCACTGAACAAAAAAACCAACAGCAAAACAAAAGTCACACCAACACATTGTATAACGTCTTAAGGCACATAATTTCTACCTTCTTTGGATTATTTACTTAAACTAGGAATCTGGAAGTTACATCACTGAGTTAAGGAACATGAACGTTTCCATGGTTTTTGATGCACTCTCAAAGTGCTTCTCATTTTACTTGGCTTGACTGAATTTAACAGGCTTCAAAATTGCCAAGGTATATGATAATGCTAATTGGAACTCTATGATTATTGGAATGAAAGACAGTATCTTAACCTTTTCTCAGTTGGAATCATAGGGGGTTTGGGTAATGAGGAGTAAGGGAAATTATCTTCTCTTTACGGCCGTGAACCAGATCTCAGGGTGGTGTTCTACCCTGGAGTTGAAGTGAAGACAAGGAGTCCTTCAGGATACTGATTGAAGTCACTTCCATGGATATTTTTCCTGGTAATAATGTGGGACTGTACCTTCCATACAATGGGGCAGAAGCTATTTGCAGGGGGCACTTGGGAAATCTGTTTTTCCTTTTTTGCAGGGACAGGCTGGACTAATTTATTTATTCAGATTCAATACCCTGTCATTGAATGTGTCCACTTCAGCAATACACTTCGCACTAACATTCCTGTAACAGGAAAGGAAAGGAAGAAGGCAGAGATAATGTAATACACAGTAGAAGGCAGAGCTAATGTAATACACAGAAGACTGGCTTATATTTGTCTTCTAGTTAACACTAATAAGGGTAGATTAATTGCATATTACTTTTCTTGTGATTCAATAACTGATAGTTTGGAGTTGGTTGCAGCCTTTTTAAAAAAAAGTGTCTGTTGTGAGACGGAGAATTTAGCTACCATATTTGGTTCTCCTATGCCTGCCCTGTCAGCCTGTTCGAGGATTTGTATGTTTTTGCTTATCCTTATATGGAAAGGCTGCCTGGATAATTTGACCGGAATTAGAAGCCCTGTAGCACTTGCAGGAAGTATGGCTTGAGGGGAAAGCTGTGGTTTCTGTATTTAGGTTTCCTTGCTGCCAGATTTGTTTCACAGAGAGGTGGTGAGTTGCTGACTATAAAACCAGCATTTTATACCTCTTCATTTTATACCTTTTCATATACCAATTTAATTCCCTTCCTTCTATTAGGACACAGTTCTCCTAAAGAGGATTGAAATCTGTATAGAAAAATGAATATGATAATGATAGTTGAAGAGTCCTGACTAAAGAGTCTTAACATAAACTACTCCATTTTATAAGTGACAAGTTGGGACCAATTGCAGTAAAGGTTAGGTCATATCTAGGTCTGTTCTGCACACAGCCCACTCTGCGCACAACCCGCTCTGCTCGACCCACTCTGTGCATGGCCCGCTCTGCCCATGACCCACTCTGCGCATGGCCCGCTCTGCGCACAACCCCATTCCTGTGTATAAAAGAAGAACAAACTTGTACTTTGGGGTCTCTACCAGCGAGTGTGAGACCCGAGCATGCTGGCTACCCAATAAATGCTCTTGCTTTTGCATTCATGTGTCTCCCGGTTATTTGGAGGTCGATTGCATGGACCCAACATTTGGGGGCTTGTCCGAGATTGCGCTCCCATAACCAGCGACCATGTGGAGCGTGCGGGTAAGTGTGAGTGTGACTGCAGTGTTTGATTGCCTGTTTATGTGCCATGTGTCCTTGTATTTGTACCATTTATTGGCAGAAACCTGATCTGGCGGTCCGGGGACTAGGTGGACGCACTATTTTTCCCCTGCACCTTGGTGAGCACGGAGAGTCCCTCGCTCACTTCTGTTTTTTGGACTTTATTTTTAAGTCTGGTGGGAGAAGGGAGGTCGCTTCCTTGATGGAGCCCTTTTAGGGGAGAGGCTGTCCTCCCACACCTGGTTTCTGTTTCTTTTTGGAGAGCATGACAGAGCAAGGGAGAGGCAGTCCCTCTTCATCTGGTTTCTTTTTGGAAAAAGGTGCCCTAACATTGTGTTCTCTGTTTGTATACTCATATTTGTCTGTCTTGTCTTCTTGTTTCTCTTCAGCATGGGCCAGTCACACTCTACTCCTTCTACTCCTCTGTCTATCTTCATATCTCACTTCAGTGATTTTCGAACCCAGGCTAAAAATCTTGGTCTTGCTGTCAAAAAGGGGTAAACTTTCTATCTTTTGCAGGAATGAATGGCCTAAGTTCGGTGTCGAGTGGCCTGAGGAGGGCACTTTTGACCTCCCCACTATTTTCAGGGTCAAGGAACTTGTATATGGACATCCTGGGCACTCCATCCAGGTTCCTTACATCACCACTTGGCAGACTTTAGTGGAAAGTTGACCTAAATGACTGGCTCCCCTTCTTCCACCTTTAAAGTGGACCCTCATGTCCACTACCTCCTCTAAAGCTCCAAGCTCCTCTAAGTCACCCCGCAAGTTGAATCCCAATCCCTCGGTTCCTTCAGCCCCACTTCTTTATCCTGTCCTCCCCCCTTCAGACCCCTTTTCAGAAGATCCATCCTTTCCCCACCTGCTGCCATATGGACCCACTGATTTTCCCAGTCCTCCTGAACCTTTACCTATGGAAGAGGAACCTGACCCGGAGGACCCACCCATGTTGATTAGTCCTCCCCATACTCGCTCTCGAGACCGATGAGCTCCCGAGAACACCCCAGGAACTGTGGCCCTACCTTTTCTGGTGGTGGGCCCACCAGACCCCGATGGCCAACAGTTCTTAGTTCATTGGCCTTTCTCTACCAGTGACTTGTATAATTGGAAAATGCAGAACCCCCCCTTCTCTGAGAAACCCAGTAAACTTATAGACTTGTTGGATTCATTCCTTTTCACCCACCAGCCCACCTGGGATGACTGCCATCAGCTTTTATAGGTTCTCTTCACTACTGAAGAGAGAGAGAGAGTCCTGACTGAAGCCTGGAAACTAGTCCCAGGGGTCAATGGGAGACCAACCACAGATTTAGATATTATAAACATCAGATTCCCCTCGAGTAGGCCTGACTGGGACTTCAATATGGACGAAGATAAGGAGAGGCTCACTGTCTACCGCCAGATTCTGATGGGGGGTCTCCGGGCGGTGGCATGCTGTCCCACCAATTTGTCTAAAGTAAGTCAGGTGAAACAGGAGCCCACAGAATCTCCTGGAGCTTTCCTTGAGAGACTGCTGGAAGCCTACAGGACCTATACTCCCCTGGACCCACAGTCTGCAGTAAGTTTGGCCTTTGTTAATCAATTGGCCCCAGACATAAGGCAGAAATTACAAAGATTAGAAGGTTTTGAGGGAGAAAGGCTAGCTGAACTTTTGACAGTATCTGAGAAAGTGTTCAATAACCGAGACACCCTAGAAGAGCAACAGACCCGCAGGTTTGCTAAGATTTTGTTGGCTAATTCATTAGAAGGTCCTGCCTGGAACCAAGAATTAAAAAGGCTGACTGAACAATGAGGCCCTCGAGATCCCAAAACCTCCCCCAAGGACCAGAACCCACTGCAGAGAGACCAGTGTGCCTACTGCAAAGAGAGAGGCCACTGGAAAAATGAATGACCCAAGAGAGAAGCCAGGGAACAACCCAAGGTCCTCCAGATAGAAGGCTTAGATGACAGGGGGATGGGGTACGGCCCCCCTCCCCGAGCCTTGGGTAACCCTAAATGTGGAAGGGATCCAGTGACTTTTATGGTTGACACTGGAGCAGAACATTCAATCCTTAAGAACCCCATGGGGCTCCTTTCTCCCAAACAGTCCTGGGTATAGGGAGCCACAGAATCTAACCAATATTCATGGACTACCCAAAGATCCATAGACCTAAAATTGGGACGGGTATCCCACTCATTCATGGTTATCCCTGAGTGCCCCTACCCACTTCTGGGGAGAGATTTGCTATCCAAGGTGGGAGCCCACATCCACTTTGAGCGTGACTCGGTTTCTGTAAACGACCAGAGCAGAGCCCCCATCAGCATTCTTACATTATTGCTTAATGATGAACATAGACTTTAGCCCGAGAAGAGAAAAAGACAACTGTGAGCTCCTCCATAAATGGCTAAAAGAGATCCCGGAAGTATGGGCTGAGACGGGAGACATCGGATGGGCAAAACATCAGGCACCGATAGTGGTCCAACTAAAGGACACTGCCACCCCTGTCCATGTGTGGCAGTACCCAATCCCCCAAGAAGCAAAGGTGGGCATTACCCTTCATATCCAATGCCTGCGACAGGCGAGAATTCTAGTCCCGTGCCAGTCACCTTGGAACACCCCTCTACTGCCTGTTAAGAAACAGGGACAAATGACTTCCGTCCAGTACAGGACTTGTGGGAAATTAATAAAAGGGTGGAGGACATCCACCCCAGAGTCCCCAACCCTTACACCCTTTTGAGCTATCTGCCACCTGACAGGGTTGTATACACCAA